>NW_022437139.1:313764-326786 GCF_009761245.1 Sapajus apella
GACCCAGCAATCCCATTACTGGGTATATATCCAAAGGATTACAAATCATTCTACTATAAGGACACGTGCACACGAATGTTCATTGCAGCACTGTTTACAATAGCAAAGACCTGGAACCAACCCAAATGCCCATCGATGATAGACTGGATAGGGAAAATGTGGCACATATACACCATGGAATATTATGCAGCCATCAAAAACGATCAGTTAGGGTCCTTTGTAGGGACATGGATGAACCTGGAAACCATCATTCTCAGCAAACTGACAGAAGAGCAGAAGATCAAACACCGCATGTTCTCACTCATAGGTGGGTGTTGAACAATGAGAACACATGGACACAGGGAGGGGAGCACTACACACTGGGGTCAGTTGGGGGGAAATAGGGGAGGGAGGGTGGGGGGTGGGAAGCTGGGGAGAGATAGCAAGGGGAGAAATGCCAGATGTAGGTGATGGGGAGCAAGGCAGCAAATCACACTGCCATGTGTGTTCCTATGCAACAATTTTGCATGTTCTTCACATGTACCCCAAAACCTAAAATGCAATAAAATAAATAAATGGGAAAAAAAAAAAAAAAAAAAAAACTACACTACAATAACCACAGCAGCATCATACTGGTACAAAAGCAGACTCACAGAACAATACAACAGAATAGAGAGCCCAGAAACAATGCCACACACCTCCAACTATCTGATCTTTGAAAAAGATTACAAGAGGATTGTGAAAAGAACACCCTATTTAATAAATAATGCTGGTAAAACTCGCTAGCACTACGCAGAAGATTGAAACGGTCCCCTTACACCAAATATAAAAATCAACTCAGGCTGGACGCTGTAGCTCACACCTGTAATCCCAGCACTTTGGGAGGCCAAGGTGGGGGGATCACGAGGTCAAGAGATCGAGACCATCCTGGCCAACATGGTGAAACCCTGTCTCTACTAAAAATACAAAAATTAGCTGGGTGTGGTGGCATGCACCTGTAGTCCCAGCTACTCAGGAGGCTGAGTCAGGAGAATTACTTGAACCCGGGAGGCAGAAGTTGCAGTGAGCCAAGATTTTGCCACTGCACCCCAGTCTGGTGCCTGGTGACAGAGTGAGACTCTGTCTCAAAAATAAATAAATAAATAACTAAAATAATCCACTCAAGATGAATTAAAGACTTAAATGCAAAACTTAAAAAAAAAATACCTGAAAGATATATAGCCTAGAAAATACCGTTCTAGGCATAGAAACTATCAAAGAATTTATGATGAAGCAAAAACTGACAAACAGAACCTAATAAAAATAAAAAGCTTTTTCGCAGTAAAGGAAAATATCAACAGACTAAACAGAAAATTTACAAAATTTAAAAAAAAAAATTGTAAACAATTCTTACAGAGATTTAATATCCAGAATTAAGAAACTTAAAAACTTTTACAAGGAAACAACATACCACCACATTAAAAAGTAAGCAAAAACATGAACAGATGTTTTTCAGAACACAAATATGTAGCTAACAGAAATTTTTTTTGAGGCGAAGTTTTGTTCTTGTGTTCCAGGCTGGAGTACAATGGCACGATCTTGGCTCACCGCAACCTCCACCTCCCAGGTTCAAGTCATTCTCCTGCCTCAGCCTCCCAAGTAGCTGGGATTACAGGCATCTACTAGCATGCCTGGCTAATTTTTGTATTGTTAGTAGAAATGGGGCTTCACCATACTGGCCAGGTGTGAGCCACCACACCTGACCACAAAAATGTTTTTAAAATGCTCATCACATTAGAGAAATGCAAAAAAATAAAAACTATTATGAGATACCATCTCACACTAGTCATAATGACTGTTATTAAAAAGTGAATAACAGCCAGGCGCAGTGGCTCACGCCTGTAATCCCAGCACTTTGGGAGGCCGAGGCGGGTGGATCACGAGGTCGAGAGATCGAGACCATCCTGGTCAACATGGTGAAACCCCGTCTCTACTAAAAATACAAAAAATCAGCTGGGCATGGTGGCGCGTGCCTGTAATCCCAGCTACTCAGGAGGCTGAGGCAGGAGAATTGCCTGAACCCAGGAGGCGGAGGTTGCGGTGAGCCGAGATCGCGCCATTGCACTCCAGCCTGGGTAACATGAGTGAAACTCTGTCTCAAAAAAAAAAAAAAAAAAAAGAAATAAAATAAACCTAATTGCCTATAAATGAAAGCCTAGATTAAAAAATTATGCTATGGTAGTGTGAACTGGCTTATGCTTATAATCTCAGCACTTTAGGAGATCAAGGCTGGTGGTTTCCCTTAGCTCAGAGGTTCAAGACCTAATGGGCAAAATGCAAAACCACATCTCTACAAAATAGTAATAATCATAATAATAAATAAAAATCAATAAAAATAAAAATTAGGCATGATGGTGTGTGCCTATAGTCCTAGTTACTTAAGGAGCTGAGGTAGGAGGACTCCTGGATCCCTGGAGGTTGAAGCTGAAGTGAGCCAAGATCATACCACTGCACTCCAGCCTGTGTGACAGAGGAAGACCCTGTTTCTAAAAAATAAAATGTTAAAAGTTTAATAAAAACAAAATATGGTACATAAAAATTGTGGAAGACTATGTGGCCATATAAAAACAACACAAAACCAAGGGCTATGGCTCATGCCTGTAATCCCAGCACTTTGGGAGGGTTACTTGAGGCCAGGAGTTCAAAACCAGCCTAGCCAACATGGTAAAAACCCATCTCTACTGAAAATACAAAAAATTAGCTGGGCATCATGGCAGGCACCTGTAATTGCATCTACTCAGGAGGCTGAGGCAGAAGAATCACTTAAACTCAGGAGGCAGAGGTTGCATTGAGCCAAGATCATGCCCCACTGCATTCCAGCCTGGGTGACAGTAAGAATTCATCTCAAAAAACAATCAAACAAACAAACAAAAATCAAGATTAAGTCCTTTGTAGCAACATGGATGGAGCTGGAGATCATTATTCTTAGAAAACTAATGCAGAAATAGAAAACTAAATGCATGTCATCCTTTATAAGTAAGAGCTAAATAATAAAAACACATGGACACAAAGAGGGAACAGTCATAGAGGCCTAGTTGAGGATGACGGATAAAAGGACATAGAGAATCTGTCATCAGAGGTCCTTTCCTCTGAGTTTTCATTCTCTCTCACCCTGGGAAAAAACCTGGAGTCACAGGACAATGAACAGTGTGACAGCCTACGTATAGGAGGGCAGAGCCCCCCATTCGCAGACACCCATAGTTCCATTCCAGGACAGGCCTCTGTGATATCTTTCTTCTGGCATGAAATCTGTAGACTTTGCTGAACACCCAGCAACTCTCTAACGCCAACTCAATGTCTAACATTTGAATTCTGACACCACCTAGAGTCAGCACAGATGTGGTTCAGGGCTCAGCTCCACAACTTTGTCCTCACTGCACATGACAGTCACAAACCCCATAGGCCCATCTATGTGTCTGAGCTACTGTTTAAAAATTGGGGACCCACGAGCCCTTTCTCAAGTTCAATGATCTGATCAAGCTACTCACAGAACTCAGAAAAACACTGTAGTTAACAGTTTATTATAAAACATACAACCGAGGAAAAGTCAAAAGAACTGTATAAAATAGGCCAGGCGCGGTGGCTCAGGCCTGTAATCCCAGCACTTTGGGAGGCCGAGGCGGGTGGATCACGAGGTCAAGACATTGAGACCATCATAGTCAACATGGTGAAACCCCGTCTCTACTAAAAATACAAAAAATTAGCTGGGCATGGTGGCGCGTGCCTGTAATCCCAGCTACTCAGGAGGCTGAGGCAGGAGAATGCGGTGAACCGAGATCGTGCCACTGCACACTAGCCTGGGTAATAAGAGCGAAACCCCGTCTCAAAAAAAAAAAAAAACTCATGCCCTGGCTGGAAGTTTTCTTAAACACTTACTAATCTTTGAGATAACCTTTAGTTGGAACTCAGAGTTATGAATGGCCCTCACCATACCGATGAGTTCTGAATGGGCTCCTCTCTACTTCAAATAACAAAACACCCTGAAAGTTAAGCAAGAATATCATCACCCATATTCAGCATGAAGTAGTTACAGAAGATGAATCTACATCCCTCTACAACCGTTATGATTAAGGGGTTTATTTGTACAAAAGAAGGGGAAATTGTCAGAGGCATACTGAACCAGAGCAAATCCATTTTGAATAGGGGTTGGGGAAAATAGGGCTGAGACCTGCTGGGGTGCATTCCCAGATGGTTAGGCATTCTTTTTTTTTTTTTTTTTTTTTGAGATGGAGTTTCACTCATGTTACCCAGGCTGCTGGAGTGCAATGGCGCGATCTTGGCTTACCGCAACCTCCGCCTCCTGGGTTCAGGCAATTCTCCTGCCTCAGCCTCCTGCGTAGCTGGGATTACAGGCACGCACCACCATGCCCAGCTAATTTTTTTTTTTGTATTTTTAGTAGAGACGGGGTTTCACCATATTGGTCAGGCTGGTCTCAAACTCCTGACCTCGAGTGAGTCACCCACCTCAGCCTCCCAAAGTGCGGGGATTACAGATGTGAGCCACTGAGCCTGGCTCTGGAATTCAATTTTTTTTTTTTGTCTTTTTGAGACAGAGTCTCACTCTGTTGCCCAGGATGGAGTACAGTGGCACCGTGTTGGCTCACTGCAACCTCCGTCTCCCAAGTTCAAGTATTTCCCTTGTCAGCCTCCCGAATAGCTGTGATTACAGGCACAGACCACCAAGCCTGGCTAACTTTTGTATTTTTAGTAGAGATGGGGTTTTACCATATTGGTCAGGCTGTTCTCAAACTCCTGACCTCAGGTGATCTGCTCGCCTCGGCCTCCCAAAGTGCTGGGATTACAGGTGTGAGCCACCATGCCCGGGTCTGTAGTTCAATTTTTATTTTTTCAATGGATCAGAGCTCTCTCTATTGGCCAGGCTGGCCTCGAACATGTAGCCTCGCCTTCTTAAGCTCCACAACTACCCTGAACCACTGGCTCCCCAGAATTCAAAGGCTTTTACAGAAATGTAACTTTGTTACATATTACAAAGTCTAGAAACTGCCTTAAAGCAATAACAACTCCTTCATCAGTAAGACTCTCTTGTCTCCTTATGTCTTAACCAGAACTGCATCTGCCTGTAGCTTTCCAGGACTCTGTAGCTTCTCCCTGCAGAAGGGCTTCTTCCATGACTGGAGTGAGCAGGCTGGGACATTGCAGGGGAGGCTCTCCAGAAAAAACTAACTGGGCCTTCAATAACCTCCTTTTGAAGGCTCAATATGAACTTTAGCTCTGAGTCACTCGGCTCAAGCTTTAATTTTCATGTTAGAGTTACTCACTTGGTTTTTGAAACTAAGTGTTTGAAAAATTGAGCAAAATTACACAAACCCAGTGTTCATGTAAGGAAAGAAAATTTTAAGGTGCTTAACTTTTCTTTTTTTTTTTTTTTTTTTTTTTGAGATGGAGTCTTGCTCTGTCACCAGGCTAGAGCGTAGTGGCACAGTCTCGGCTCACCGCAACCTCCGTCTCCCGGATTCAAGCGATTCCCCTGCCTCAGCCTCCTGAGTAGCTGGGGACTATAGGCACGTGCCACCATGCCCAGCTAATTTTCTATATTTTAGTAGACAGGGTTTCACCATGGGCAGGATGGGGTGCTTAACATTTTATGCATTAACTAATAAGAAAAGCTGCCGGGCGTGGTGGCTCACACATGTAATCCAAGCACTTTGGAGGCCAAGGCGGGCGAATCACCTCATGTTGGGAGTTCAAGACTAGCCTGACCAATATGGTGAAACCCCATCCTTTTTTTAAAAAAATAAAAAAGAAAGAAAAAAAGAAAAGCAAAAGTATCTTTTTTTTTTTTTTTAGAAAATAAATGTATTATTTTATTAATTCCATTAAAAATCATGCAGCAATTAGTCATATGGAAACACTTCTAGGCAGTACCCAAGTTTTGTCTCATAAAATTTAGCATGAAACTCAGAAATCAAGATAACAGAATTTGAACAGAGATATTCACTGTCAAACATTTATCCTGAAAAAAAAAAAAAAAAGGAAACCGATTTTTTTTTTTTTTTTTAATAAAACAGGGTTTCACCATGTTGGTCTGGCTGGTCTTGAACTCCCGACCTCAGGTGATCCGCCCGCCTTGGCCTCCAAAGTGCTTCGATTATAGGCGTGAGCCACCACGCCCGGCCTAGAAGACAATCTTTTAATCTTTTTTTTTTTTTGAGACAGAGTCTCGCTCTTGTTACCCAGGCTGGAGTGCAATGGCGCGATCTCGGCTCACCGCAACCTCCGCCTCCTGGGTTCAGGCAATTCTCCTGCCTCAGCCTCCTGAGTAGCTGGGATTACAGGCACGAACCACCATGCCCAGCTAATTTTTGTATTTTTAGTAGAGACGGGGTTTCACCATGTTGACCAGGATGGTCTCAATCTCTTGACCTCGTGATCCACCCGCCTCGGCCTCCCAAAGTGCTGGGATTACAGGCATGAGCCACCGCGCCCGGCCAACAATCTTTTTTTTTTTTTGGAGATGGAGTTTTGCTCTTGCTGCCCAGGCTGGAGTTCAATGGCGCCATCTTGCCTCACCACAACCTTCACCTCCCAAGTTCAAGAGATTCTCCTTTCATTCTCATTTGGGTAGAATAAAAAAAAAAAAGAGAGATTCTCCTGCCTCAGCCTGCCGAGTAGCTAGAATTATAGGCATGTACCACCATGCCCAACTAATTTTTTTGTATTTTTAGTAGGGACAGGGTTTCTCACTGTTAGGCTAATCCCAAAGGCATTTTCAACATCTCAAGGGGTTACCTTTCAAAATAAGAGTGCGCCAGAAGATTGCTGTCAGCCCCAGGATATCCACTTGCTCCCTTTAGAGGATACATTCCATACCTCAGGTCATCCTATGGGAGAAAATAAACCAGAAGCTGACATCCACTAGACACTCTAGATGACATAACCACAACAGATATCTTGGTTTATCCCAAATAGTACTGAAACCCAGAACCAGGTAAAAACTAAAGGGTGGCTGATGACACATCACCCACCCTAAACATTTTCCAAAGCAGAACTTTTACCCAAAAACATTCCAATAAAATTTCAGTGCCCAGAGAAGATAAAAGGAAAAGAGACAGGGATTTTCTACGATACAGTGTCAGGGGATTATTATTTGCTTTCTTTTCACAGGAAATATTTACAAACAAATAACAAATCTTATTAAAAGCACCATTTAGGCCAGGCTCAGTGGCTCAGGCTTGTAATCTCAGCACTTTGTGAGGCTGAGGTGGGCGGATCATGAGGTCAGGAGTTCAAAACCAGCCTGGCCAACATAGTGAACTGCCATCTCTAATAAAATACAAAAAATTAGCCAGGTGTGGTGGCACCCACCTGTACTCCCAGCTACTCAGAAGGCTGAGGCAGGGGAATCACTTGAACCTGGGAGGCAAAGGTTGCAGTGAGCTGAGATCGTGCCACTGCTCTTTAGCCTGGCTACAGTGCAAAACTCCATCTCAAAAAAAAAGGGGCCATTTTTAATGCTTTGTCAACGAATTAGGGAGGAAGAACTGCCATTTGGGAACACTAGAAGAAACTTCAAATTTAGTATCTTACTAAGAGCCAGAGTGAGGCTGGAGAAATGGGGAAGGCTTAAAACTCTGCTTGGAGGCCAGCTTGGGGGCTCATGCCTGTAATTCCAGCACTTTAGGAGGCCGAGGCGGGTGGATCACAAGGTCATGAGTTCAAGACTAGCCTGGCCAAGATGGTAAAATCCGTCTCTAATAAAAATACAAAAATTAGCTGGGCATGGTAGTGGGCACCTGTAATCCCAGCTACTCGGGAGGCTGAGGCAGGAGAGTAGCTTGAACCTGAGAGGAAGAGGTTGCAGTGAGCCAACATTACATCACTGCACTGCAGCCTGGGCGACAGAGCAAGACTCCATCAAAAAAAAAAAAAAGACTTGCTTGGGACACAGGTGAAAAAAATGCAGCAAATTAGTTACCCGTGGAGTGTGAAAATAATTAAGTTGCAGACAATTAGAGTGAAGACTCTCTAGTCCCTGGGTTCCTACTTTAATTTAAAAAAAAAATCTAACTCAGGTACATTACATTATTTTTAATTAATCTATTCAGAAAAACAAAATTCAGGCTTCAGCAACTATAAACTGCCAATTTAGCTCTGATTACAAAACCAGGAAATTTTTACCTTTAATATACAAATTAAGATACTACATAACTCTACCTAATCAATTACTAAATTTGGTTTCCTTCATCATGCATTTTATAAAAGTGTCTGTCTTCCATGTGCATGCCTGACCCAGAAAGTCTGAAGTCCTGCCTGCATTGGCTGATCACCCCCCAAACCCCACATGCGTTAGCCATTTAATAGCCCAAAGGAGCTTCCCCTGGTTAAGAAGGCTCACCCAACCCTACCACCTTTACTGTTATTATGATAATGTGAATACTCCTCACCCCACCCTGCCATCTTAACTGTTCTTGCTCTGTGAATATCCCTCCCCCCAACCCTACCATCTTAACTACTCTTAGGCCTTACCCCACCCACCATTGTAACTGAATTTATGGTAATGTATATTCCTTGCCCCTACCCACCACCGTAACTGATCTTACTCCATAACACTCCTGCCCCTTTCCCAAAAGATTTACCCAAACCTATAAAACCAACTCTTATCTCGCCAACCTTTGCTGACGCCCTTTACGGCCTCAGCCCACCTGCACCCAGGTGAATAAACAGCATGTTGCTCAAACAAAGCCTGTTGGGGAGGGGGTCTCTTTATTCAAAGTACGTGTAATAACAAAAAGACTTTCCTTCGGACTGGCATGGTGGTTCACGCCTGTAATCTCAGCACTTTGGGAGGCCGAGGTGGGTGGTTCACGAGGTCAGGAGTTCCAAACCAGCCTGACCAAGACGGTGAAACCCTGTCTCTACCAAAAATACAAAAATTAGCTGGGTGTGGCAGCAGGCGCCTGTAATACCAGCTGCTCCGGAGGCTGAGGCAGAGAATTGCTTGAACCTGGGAGGCGGAGGTGGCAGTGAGCTGAGATCGAGCCACTGCACTCCAGCCTGGGCAACAGAGCGAGACTCTGTCTCAAAAAAAAAAAAAAAAAAAAAAAAAAAAAGAAGACTTTCTTTTAAGCCTCACCCATAGACGACAAACTACAAACCATAGCTGGGTGCTACACAATTCTAGAACCACTCTTTGATTAAATTCTTTAATATTTTTGCGGTAACTCCCATAAATTTTTAATATGAGAAAACAAGAACAAGGAACCCCACAGAACAAAGCTCTTCCCATCCATAAACCCGCTCCCCAAGTCAGGATTCGCCCGAGGACCCTCCCGTGGCCCCTGCACGAGAGAGCCGCAGCACTGCCAGTGCAGAGGTCCCCATAGAGGGCCGCAGGCCAGGGAACAGCACTGCGCAGGGAAAAGACAGGACGCCCGCCTGTCAGCGCAACCGCCATCATATGGCTGAAGGGGACTGAGGCCAAGCTGGACAAGGGGAACTTGGGGCGCAGATTGTGGAGCTGACTGCGGGGAGGCCTGGGTCCCGCCACAGCTGCTTCCAACCAGTTCCAACCAGCCCCTCTCCTATCTGGGGAAGTCGGACCGGCACTCTCACCATTTCTAGGCTTCCAGAGGGTTCCGGCCTCTTAGCTGTGGATCTCCCAATACCACTGGTCACAGGGACACAAAGGGTGCGCCTTTAGGAGTAGAGTACACAGAGCAGTGAAGAGGAGACCTAGAGCTCCAGCTTCAGGGGGGAGACCAAGGAACCACCACATCCGGGAAGCCGTCCTGTCCGCTTCCGCTGCCTGCTTGATTGGACAGTCCCCAGCCCGGCGTTGCTCATTGGATAACGTTTAAAACCCCACCCTCTCAGGCCCTGAGTGACAGAAGATGTGACTAGATGCTGGGCTGAATGAAGAGTGACAGTCTAAGCTGCAGTCTTTTCAGGCAGGGCTTCCTGAGGTGAGGTAGGCCCCCACCCCGCAGGGGGCATTTGCATTCAACCTTGTGTATAATGCCATATGCATTTGTAAATAATATATCATATGGCTATGCACAAATGAAAAAAATATATAACAAATGTTTTAAAATGTCAGTTTTTTTTTTTTGTTTGTTTGTTTGTTTTGAGGCGGAGTTTTGCTTTTGTTGCCCAAGCGCGATCTCGGCTCACCGCAACCTCCGCCGCCCAGGTTCAAGCAATTCTCCTGCCTCAGTCTCCTGAGTAGCTGGGATTACAGGCACGCGCCACCATGCCCAGCTAATGTTTTTTGTATTTTTAGTAGAGATTGGGTTTCACCATGTTGACCAGGGTAGTCTCGATCTCTTGACCTTGTCATCCACCCGCCTCGGCCTCCCAAAATACTGGGATTACAGGCTTGAGCCACCGCGCCCGGCAGGATGGACTATTTTAAAAGAAGTAGCATTAGTTATATTTGTGTTTGTGTGCTTTCTATTAGCCTTTTATTTTTTTTTGAGATGGAGTCTTGAGGGGGCGGTGCTCAAAAAAAAAAAAAAAAGAGATGGAGTCTTGTTCTGTTTCCTAGGCCGGACTGCAATGACATGATTTCAGCTCACTGTTACCTCCACCTCCTAGGTTCAAGTGATTCTCCTGCCTCCGCCTCCTGAGTAGCTGGGATTACAGGCATGCACCACCATGCAAGGCTAATTTTCGTAATTTTAGTAGAGATGGTTTCACTATGTTGGCCATGCTGGTCTGGCATTTCTCACCTTAGGTGATCCACCCACCTCGGCCTTCCAAAGTGCTGGTACCCCCAAATCACCAAGCCAATGGAAGAGTCAACCTGGCAACTGTCAAGCAAGCCTGCCTCCCATTTTATTTCTAAATAAGATAGCTGCAAATATAAAAAAAACTCCATAATGCTAGGTGTGGTGGCTCAAACCTGTAATCCCAGCACTTTGTGAGGCTGAGGTGGGTCGATTATTTGAGGTCTGGAGTTTGAGACCAGCCTGACCAACATGATAAAACCCTGTCTCCACTAAAAATACAAAAAAATTAGCTGGGCATGGTGGCACACGCCTGTTTTTCCAGTTACTCGGGGGACTGATGCAGGAGAGTCGCTTGATTCTTGAATGTCCTTATGGTATACTGAGGAATCACCTGGCGGAGGCTGCAGTAAGCTGAGATCATTCAACTGCACTCCAGCCTGAGCGACAGCAATACTCCCTCTCAAAAACAAAAAACAAACAAAAACCCATATACTTTCCTCACAATTTGCTTGGAAAGAAATTCCTTGTGAAGAAAAGACAGAACTCAAAGACATCCCTCTGAGGCTCACCTGAGACAAATGCAGATCTGATAGCTTTTTCTACCCTATTGGTTTTTTTTTTGGTTTTACTCCTTTCTACCCTATTGTTTATGCAAAAATGCAGATTCACTGAGCCAGACTAAATTGTGTATTCAGTGGAAGGCTAATCCAAGACTCCAAAGAATGCAGCCTTTGGCTCTTAACTACTTTTGACCTGAAGTGCCCACCTTTAGTTGTCCTACCTTACTGGATCAAACCAACACATATTGATGTTTCATGTCTTCCTAAGACGTATAAAAGCCACCTTAGGCACATGTCTTCAGGACCTCCTGGGACTGTGTCACAGGCCTATTCTTTATATTGGCAGAATAAACTTTCTGTATTAATAGAGTCCTGTCTCAAATGCCGTTTGGGTTACACACTCGAGGCCCTGCTACCTAGTGTACCCCAGACTAAAGCACCACCGTTACAGGGACTCTGGTTTTTTTTTGAGATGGAGTTTTGTTCTTGTTGCCCAGGTTGGAATGCAATGGTGTGATCTTAGCTCACCAGAACCTCTGTCTCCCAGTTTCAAGTAACCCTCTTGCCTCAGCCTCCCAAGTAATTGAGATTACAGGTATGTGCCACCATGCCTGGCCAATTTCGTATTTTTAGTAGAGACAGGGTTTCTCTATGTTGGTCATGCTGGTGTGAAACTCCCAACCTCAGGTGATATGTCCACCTCGGCTTTCCAAAGTGCTGAGATTACAGCCGTGAGTCACCACACACAGCAGGACTGTTTTTTTGTTGTTTCTAAATAAGAATTGTTTCCTTTGGGTGCCAGGTGGACAGTTGTGTACCTGAGACTTTAGCACTAAGTTCCAAACACCAGTTTTCAACCAGTCTAGACTGTGACTGTTTAAATTCTTTTTTTTTTTCTAGATGAAGTTTCATTCTTGTCACCCAGGCTGGAGGGCAATAGTGCAATCTTTGGTTACAGCCACCTCTGCCAACCGGGTTCAAGTGATTCTCCTGCCTCAGCAGCAATGAAAAGGGTTGGGCACAGTGGCTTATGCCTGTGATCCTGGCACTTCGGGAGAATGAGGCAGATGGATTACCTGAGATTGAGTGTTCAAGATCAGCCTGACCAACATGGAGAAACACTGTCTCTACTTTAAAAAATACAAAATTAGCTGGGTGTGGTGCCTGTAATCCCAGCTAACTCAGAAGGGTGAGGCAGGAGAATCCCTTGAACCTGGAAGTTGGAGGTTTCGGTGAGCAGAGATTGTGCCATTGCACTTCAACCTGGGCAACAAGAGTGAAACTTTGTCTCACCAAAAAAAAAAAAAACCTCAGCCACCTGAGTTGCTTGGATTACAGGCACGCACCACCATGCCCAGCTAATTTTTTGTATTTTTGGTAGAGACGGGGTTTCACCATGTTGACCAGGATGGTCTCGATCTCTTGACCTCGTGATTCACCCGCCTCGGCCTCCCAAAGTGCTGGGATTACAGGCTTGAGCCACCGCGCCCGGCTAGAAAAAGTTTTCATACTAGAATATATTTTTGCAGCTGCAGTAAAAGTAAAAAACAAAACAAAACAAAACAAAAAATCCATAATTAAACCTATGCAAATATCAGATTAATAGGTTTAATTAATCCATAATTAAACCTATGCAAATATCAGATAAATTATAGTATATATATATATATATATATATGTCACTGACACTTCAGATATACTAAATCAGAGTGCTAAGTATAGGGAATCTAAAACTAATGTTTTTTTTTTTTTTTTT
>NW_022437139.1:326886-336150 GCF_009761245.1 Sapajus apella
CTCTTGTTACCCAGGCTGGAGTGCAATGGCACGATCTCGGCTCACCGCAACCTCCGCCTCCTGGGTTCAGGCAATTCTCCTGCCTCAGCCTCCTGAGTAGCTGGGATTACAGGCACGTGCCACCATGCCCAGCTAATTTTTTGTAGTTTTAGTAGAGATGGGGTTTCACCATGTTGACCAGGATGGTCTCGATCTCTTGACCTCGTGATCCACCCGCCTTGGCCTCCCAAAGTGCTGGGATTACAGGCTTGAGCCACCGCGCCTGGCCCTAAAACTAATGTTGACAGAAATATTATTTGTATGTAACAAAGAAGATCAGGTTTTTTTGCAGTTATAATTACCTCCAAAGTATATTTTTTGAAAACTATTACAGATATTTTGAGAAGTGAATAATGATGTCATTCAACTCTGAAATTATTTTCTACTGTTTCTTCATTCCTATTGTATTCACATGTGAAAGCATAGGATCAATTGTTACTGCATCAAAGATATGAGAGATTCGTTTTGTTTTTTGAGTCAGAGTTTTGATCTTTCACCCAGGCTGGATAGAATCCAGTGGCATAATCTTGGCTGATTGCAACCTCTGTCTTTCAGTTTCAAGTGATTCTCCTGCTGCAGCCTCCCGAGTATCTGGGATTACAGGCGCCTGCCGCCAGACCCAGCTAATTTTTGTAGTTTTAGTAGAGACGCGGTTTCACCATGTTGGCCAGACTGGTCTTGAACTCCTGATCTCATTATCTGACCGCCTCGGTCTCCCAAAGTGTTGGGATTACAGGCGTGAGCCACTGCAACTGGCAAGAGATTCTTTATTAGGTGGGCATAATTTATAACACAGAAAAGTAAGGGCCTTGCTGGCACGGTGACTCACGCCTGTAATCACAGCACTTTGGGAGGCCGAAGCAGATGGATCATGAGGTCAGGAGTTTTAGACTAGCCTGGCCAATATGGTGAAACCCCATCTCTACTAAAACAAAACAAAACAAAAAAATTTAGCCGGGCATGGTTGCGCGTGCCTGTAATCCCAGCTATTTGGGAGGCTGAGGCAGAAGAATCACTGAACCTGGGAGGCGGAGGTTGCAGTGCACTCCAGGCTAGACAACAAAGCGAGACTGTCTCAAAAAAATAAATTAATTAATTAAAAAGACATTACAATGTAACATGCATAATGAAAATCTAAGTAGAGAGGCTCTTTGGGGTTAACATATAATATTGAATGAAATATCAGGTAGGTGTTTAGAGTAATATTCTCCATTACCATGAGAAAAAAAAATCTTTAAAATAAAGTATATTTTTGTACTAATTTTACTTTTATATAATAAAATGCATTACATTTTTAAATTTTATATTGTTTGAAGTTTAATTCAAGATTTGTAACATGTTAAATACTATTGTTCATTCAGTAAAGTGTTATTATGCCCCAAACTTTAACCTCTCCCACCCTACTCAAGAGTATAGGCAAAAGACGTTAACTGTATACTATTTAGTAACATGATGGATTAACATCTCTAGTGACTTTTTGTGCCGGTGGCTTTCAACTGCAAATAAGTTAAACAATATTGTTCCCGTAGATTGAAAATTTATTCTGTTTTTAATCACTTATTTTAATTTTTACATAGATTGTTTTTTCTTTTCCAGAGTCTTGCTCTATCACCAGGCTGCAGTGCAGTGGCACGATCTCAGCTCACTGCAACCTCTGCCTCCCAGTTTCAAGCAATTCTGCTTCCACCTCCTGAGTAGCTGGGATTACAGGCGTGAGTCACCATGCCCAGCTAATTTTCGTAGTTTTTTTTTAGTAGAGTCAGGGTTTCACCATATTGGCCAGGCTGGTCTTGAACTCTTGACCTTGTGATCCACGCACCTCAGCCTCCCAAAGTGCTGGGAATACAGCTGAGAGCCACCAAGCACAGCAAATTTTGACACAGTCTTAAAAAATTTCTCTGACGTCACTGGTAATGTGATAGAGGTTGCATTACATCTGTAAATCATTTTGTGTACTACAAATATTAACTATTAATAATGTCAGTTCATGAATAATATTTCATTTTGTATCACAGGCATTGATCGACTTATGACCTATGCAACGTACGACCTTTCGACTTTACGACCACAACCGCTAGCCACGACTGCTCCGCGTCTGGCAGCGCAAACGTTGCCCAGCTGGGCGTACGACAGTGCGGACCAGCTTCCGGCAGCACTACCATCTCCACGTGCATATAGCCTACTCAACTTACGACCAAATCGTGTTACGACCGGTCTGTTGGAACCAATCGTGGTCATAAGTCGAGCACTAGCTGTACTTAATTTCTACAATGTTCCTTAGAACAGACTGTATTGCTGTTATAACCAACATGAAATCTCACCAATATGATTTCTTTTATGGTTAGAAAAGTTTGAGGTGTTGTCCAAAGCACTGTCACATCTTTCTCCTTTGTAGAGTATCTCTCCAGGTCTTCTAAGAACTGAGGACTAGTTAAAAGCTTTACCATATTTTTCACACTCATAGGGTTTCTATCCAGTGTGAATTTTCTTTTTTTTTTTTTTTTTTTGAGACGGAGTTTCACTCATGTTACCCAGGCTGGAGTGCAATGGCGCAATCTCGGCTCACCGCAACCTCCGCCTCCTGGGTTCAGGCAATTCTCCTGCCTCAGCCTCCTGAGTAGCTGGGATTACAGGCACGCACCACCATGCCTAGCTAATTTTTTGTATTTTTAGTAGAGACGGGGTTTCACCATGTTGACCAGGATGGTCTCGATCTCTTGACCTCGTGATCCACCCGCCTCGGCCTCCCAAAGTGCTGGGATTACAGGCTTGAGCCACCGCGCCCGGCCCCAGTGTGAATTTTCTTACGTGTAGTAAGAATTGAGGACTGGTTAAAGGCTTTGTCACGTGCTTCACATTTGTAGTTTCTCTCCTGTATGAATCATTTTGTTCAATAAGGCTCAATAAGGTTTGAGGACTGGTTAAAAGCACCGCCACATTCTTTACAGTTGTAAGGTCTCTGTTCAGTATGAATTATGTTTTGTAGGAGTTGAGGACTGGATAAAGGCTTTACCAAATTCTTCACATTTCCAAGATTTTTCTCTAGCGTGAGTTACCCTATGTTTAGTAAGGTTTGAGGATTAGTAAAAAGCTTTGCCGAGTCGCTTTCTGAGCTGGCGGTTTTGTCGCCATAGCTCGAGCTCTCGTGCCGGGCAACTGGCGAACTGGCAGTTATTCTCATGACAGTTCAACCTCCCGCTGTGGCGGGTACTGCCTGGCACTATCCCTTGGCAGGGGCTGGAGTGTGCCTTTTCTGGATGGAACAGCGAATTATATGGACTCTCATTCTCTTCTTTTTGGATTGTATACTGAATTCTGCTGGATTCACTGACAAGAAGAGTTTGAATTAGCAGAACCCTGAGAATGGAGACACCTTTAGAAGAGACTGATGAAGAAAGTACAGGAGGAATTTCAACTTCAGAAGTAGAAATTGTCCTTGGCCATAGATCCCATCTAAGCTTTCCTTTCGGCATCTTCTTGTCAACTCTTTTCTACCGTGGTGAGGTGGCCTCCACTTTGTATACGTTTGTTATTTATCAGAAAGGTAATGACATATTCTGGATGTCATTTACCATCAGCTTTATTATTATGGGGGCAATTTTTGATCAAATTACCCTGATTTTTTTCAACAAAGACTTGAGAAATAAGGTTGTGTTACTTTTTAGGCACATTCTTCTTTTAGGACCTATAGCGAGGTGTCTGCAGACCACTATATGGTGAAATTATTGAAATATCTTACACTGAAGGCAGAAGAGAGTCGAGTTAGCAACCCAGAGAGAAACAAGATACTGGAAAGGAAGATTGTTTACTCACCGCAGTATATTTTAAGGCAGGACAATGCATTTAAATGCATGACAGTGGTTTAGGCTTTTGTTTCTTCTGTCCCACAATTAATTTTTCAGATATATGTCACTCTCACTATACAAGAATTGCCTTCGAGTAGAGCCTTGCTGATGACATGTTGCCTGTTATCAGCTGCTTATGGGGCAATTCTCTGCAGTATACTGGCCATCCAAATCAGCGACGATGATGCTACCATTAAGCTACGGCCAACAGAACTCTTCTATGTGATAATATGGCGTTTCTTAGAAATTATCTCACATGCAGTGACTCTGGCATTATTCGCTGAATCTCTAAAACTGAAGAGCCTACTCTTTCTATTGCTCATATATTTTTTTTTTGGGGGGGGATGGAGTTTCGCTCTTGTTACCCAGGCTGGAGTGCAATGGCGCGATCTCGGCTCACCGCAACCTCCACCTCCTGGATTCAGGCAATTCTCCTGCCTCAGCCTCCTGAGTAGCTGGGATTACAGGCACGCGCCACCATGCCCAGCTAATGTTTTGTATTTTTAGTAGAGACGGGGTTTCACCATGTTGACCAGGATGGTCTCGATCTCTTGACCTCGTGATCCACCCGCCTCGGCCTCCCAAAGTGCTGGGATTACAGGCTTGAGCCACCGCGCCTGGCCCTTGGTCATATATTTTGTATCAGTGTTGGCACCATGGCTGGAGTTTTGGAAAAATGGAGCTCATCTTCCTAGCAGCACAGAAAATAATTCCAATGTGGTGGGCACAGTACTGATGCTTATCGTCATCACACTAGTATATGCTGCCATTAACTTCTCCTGCTGGGCCGCAGTGAAACTGCAGTTGCCAAATGAGAAAATATTTGACAGGAGAGAGAGGTGGAGCCATACATAGAATTCTACACTACAGTTTTCAGTTTTTAGAAAATGTGATAATGATATTCGCATTTATATTCTATAGGGGGGAAACTTTACTGAATTGTTGTTACGCATTAGTCGCCATACACGTCATCATAATCTACTTCTTAGGCTTTTCCTTTATATGTCTCTTCTATCACTATTTGTACCCAAGGAAGTCAGACAAAATACTGTAAAGACATACTAAAAATTAGCCAGGGTCACTGTGATATTATGTAAACATCTAAAGAAAGCTCAATTAAAAGAATAAAAATAAGCAGCTAAGGAAATATTATCATTCTTGGAATAAACGGGTAATTTTGATTCAACAAAGTATGAAATATTCACAAAATATACATACGTACTTTCACAGAACAATGAGGAAAGATGCTGAATGTGACTTTTTAAAGATACTCTTCCATTAAAAAAATTATAAACAGCAAGATCTTGGGAGTAGTTTTCAATAACATTGATTTTTCTCCTGGAAAAAAGAAAGCTTTGCCACATTCTTCACATTTGTAGGGTTTCTCTCCAGCATCAATTATCTTAGGAGTAGTAGGGATTAAAGACTGGTTAAAAGCTTTGTTAACATTTTTCACATTTGTCGCGCTTCTCTCCAGTATAACTTTTCTTATGTGCAGTAAGTTGGGAGACCTGTTTAAAAGCTTTGCCACATTCCTCACATTTGTAGGGTTTCTTTCCAGTATAAATTATGGTCAGTAATGGATGAGGATTTGTTAAAAGCTTTGCCACATTCTATACACTTGTATGATTTCTCTCCTGTATGAATTATGTTTAGTGATGTATGAGAATCAATAAAAAGCTTTCAGACATGTGTAGGGTTTCCCTCCAGCATTAATTATTTGATGTGTAGTCAGGGTTGAGAAGTGGTTAAAGCTTTATCATATTCTTTACATTTATATGATTTCTCTCTGGTATGAATTCTCTTATGTTTAAGTAAGGGTGGAGGACCAATCAAAGCCTTTGCTGGCCGGGCGCCGTAGCTCATGCCTGTAATCTCAGCACTATGGGAGGCCAAGGCAGGCGGATCACCTGAGGTCAGGAGTTCAAGATTAGCCTGACCAACATGGTGAAACCCCGTTTTTTAATAAAAAAAAAAAAAAGACGTTGCCACATTCTTCACATTTGTAGGGTTTCTCGCCAGCATGAATTACCTTGTATGCACTAGTGGTTGAGTATAGCTTAACAGCTTCGCCATTCTTCACATTTTATGGTTTCTTTCTAGTATGAATTCTTTTATGTATAGTGAAGCGTGAGTACCGGTTAAAAGCCTTGCCACATTCTTCACATTTGTAGGGTTTTTCTCTACCATGAATTCTCTTATGTCTAGTAAGGATTGAATGTACCCTAAAGGCTTTTCCACATTCTTTACACTTGTAGGGTTTCTCTCCAGTATGAATACTCTTATGTATAATAAGGTATGAGTACTGTTTAAAATCTTTGCCACATTCTTCACATTTGTAGGGATTTTCTCCACCATGAATTCTCTTATGTCTAGATAGGTTTGAGAATACACTAAAGGCTTTACCACATTCTTCACATTTGTAGGGTTTCTCTCCGGTATGAATTACCTTATGTACAGTAAGTTTTGGGGAGTGGTTAAATGCTTTGCCACATTCTTCACATTTGAAGGGTTTCTCTCCAGTGTGAAATTTCTTATGTGATGTAAGGTGTGAGAATAGGTAAAAAGCTTTGCCACATTCCTCACATCCGTAGGGTTTCTCGCCAGCATGAAATCTTTTATGTGTAGCAAGGTATGAAGACCGGTTAAAGGCTTTGCCACATTCTTCACATCTGTAAGGTTTCTCTCCAGTATGGATTCTCTTATGTGCAGTAAGGGTTGAAGACTGCTTAAATGATTTGCCACATTCTTCACATTTGTAGGGCTTCTCTCCAGTGTGAATTCTTCTGTGTCTAGGAAGGGTTGAGAACCAGTTAAAGACTTTACCACATTCTTCACATTGGTAAGAATTCTCCCTAATATGAGTTCTTTTATGTTGAGTTAGATGTAAAAGCATGCAAAATGATTTGTCACATTTTTTACATTTCAAAGTTTTCTTTCCAGTATGTCTGATCTTATGTATATTTGAATTTGACAATGTGTAAAAGACGTTCATATATTGATCACATTGAAATATTTCACTCTGGGTAGTTGTCAAACACTGGTTTAGTTCATTATAACCTTCTTTGCACAGATTACACTCATCCACACTTTTACATCCTGTTCTTAACTGTAAATCTTCATGTCCACATTTTCTATATCTTCTCAATATGACTTCTTGGAAAGAATTTTTTATGCCCTGCACTGGCCAAAGGTCTTGGGCAAAATGAGAATATATAACTGAAAGAAATAAACATAACAAATTACTCCATTTACTAGACTCAGATGAATATGCTTTACAAATCTAACCCAGAAAATTATACAAACTACATATACAAGATGGCACAGCAAAATACCACAGGCCCTAATTTTCTGTAGACATGGAAATGTGACAAAAACATAAAACCAAAATACATCTGAGAAAAAATTATAAAAGAGTTAAGTGTGTGAAGTGCCCCAGATGATCACAACACAGAGAGTGACAGAGAAGAAAAAGAAAAGTCTGTTACATTTACCCAGCACAGCTCTTCCCGCTCCCCAATATAACATAGTGCCTTTCGTAGTAAACTGCCAACTTGTGGTTTCTTTTTTAAAAGACAATTAAAATACTGGCACATACATCTTTATTACTTGCTTCTAGGGGCCTTTCTAGACACTGTTTTCTGGCTCCTATGACATATAGTGCTGAAAAAAATGGTGGTATACTTCGGAATGAGACAAAAGCTAAATGTTACAGCAGCAAAGAGACTGCAATACCACACATACAAAAACAGGTATAGCCAGGGATTACTGAGTATTCAGAAGAAACACAAACAGGCCAGATGTGATGGTTGATGCCTGTAATCACAGCACTTTGGGAGGCCAAATCTAGTGGATCACCTGAGGTCACGAGTTTGAGACGAGCCTGGACAACATGGTGAAACCTGATCTCTACTTTAAAAAAAAAACAACAAAAAATAGCCAGGTGTGGTGGTGTGTACCCGTATTCCCAGCTGCTTTGGAGGCTGATGTGGAAGAATTGCTTTAACCCAGGAGGCAGAGGTTGCAGTGAGCCGAGACGGTGCCACTGCACTCCAGTCTGGGAGACAGAGCAAGACTCCATCTCAAAAAAAGTAACAGGCCGGCCGGGCGCGGTGGCTCACGCCTGTAATCCCAGCACTTTGGGAGGCCGAGGCGGGTGGATCACGAGGTCAAGAGATCGAGACCATCCTGGTCAACATGGTGAAACCCCGTCTCTACTAAAAATACAAAAAATCAGCTGGGCATGGTGGTGCGTGCCTGTAATCCCAGCTACTCAGGAGGCTGAGGCAGGAGAATTGCCTGAACCCAGGAGGCGGAGGTTGCGGTGAGCCGAGATCGCGCCATTGCACTCCAGCCTGGGTAACAAGAGGGAAACTCCGTCCCAAAAAAAAAAAAAAAAAAGTAACAAAAGAAACACAAAGTCTTGTAACTAAAAAATAAACACAAAATTACAGAAAAGACACAGTCTAGGAACATTTGAGAGACTCCCAGAATCTCTAACCAAGACAACTGTTCTGACTATGCCAGGATAAAGTTTTTTCTAATGTCCAAATTTCAATAAAAGATTACAAGGTATACAAGATATGGCAATATGGTTTTATCAAAAATATTATAAAAGTTTCAGAAAAAAACCATAAAAAATGTATACATTGCCAGGTGTGGTGGCTTATGCCTGTAATCCCAGTACTTTAGGAGGCAAGGTGGGCAGATCACGAGGTCAAGAGATCCAGACCATCCTGGCCAAGATGCTGAAACCTTGTCTCTACTAAAAATATAAAAATTAGCTGGGTGTAGTGACATATGCCTGTAATCCCAGCTACTTGGGGAGCTGAGGCAGGCAAATCACTTAAACCTAGGAGGCGGAGATTACAGTGAGCCAAGATCACCACTGCACTCCAGCCTGGCAACAGAGGGAGACTGTGAAAAAAAAAAAGTATACATTAATTTTAATAATTGAAAACAAATTGAATAATACTCAGTGAGTAAAATAGAAACATACAGAATTACAGAAAGTCAGAAAAATGAGGATAAGAACAAAAATATTTAAAATATTTTTAAAAATTATGCAGATAAAAAATATCAGGCCGGGCGCGGTGGCTCAAGCCTGTAATCCCAGCACTTTGGGAGGCCGAGGTGGGTGGATCACGAGGTCGAGAGATCGAGACCATCCTGGTCAACATGGTGAAACCCCGTCTCTACTAAAAAATACAAAGAATTAGCTGGGCATGGTGGCATGTGCCTGTAATCCCAGCTACTCAGGAGGCTGAGTCAGGAAAATTGCCTGAACCCAGGAGGCGGAGGTTGCGGTGAGCTGAGATCACGCCATTGCACTCCAGCCTAGGTAACAAGAGTGAAACTCCATCTCAAAAAAAAAAAAAAA
>NW_022437139.1:336250-343023 GCF_009761245.1 Sapajus apella
AAGATCAATGAAGGGAAAGTAGAATCTTTAGAAAATTTAAAAGCATAAGAGGGAACATGGCCCTATGTGAGAACAACAGCAACAAAACAAACACCTCAGGCTTCCCAGAAACTACTTTTTAATCTTCCAACCTTTCAACTATGTCAACAGTTATATTCATTCTCACCTACCTGGGGGCTTGGCTACCATACTGTGTCTTTTCATATTCCAGGGATCTTTTCCTTGCTGCAGACAGGTGATCAGATCTGCCTTAGAGACAGCAATACCTGCTTTATTAAAAATAAGGAACATGAATCTTGCTCATATTCTCTAATTACCAACCTAGTACTGTGCTTAGTAAAGAGGACATCATAGAATATTCCAGAAAATTAATTGCAAAATACTATTTAATGACAGAAAGTTCTTAACATTTAGAAAACATTTTAAATTTGTATGTTCTTAATTTCACTGCTCAGTACTCATGAGTCAAAAATTAGTGATGGCAAATAAATTTTAACATAGGGTCAACAATACTTTATATCACTAAATTTCTGAAATTACCACTACTCTAGAGTGAAGGATACACATCAGCTCAGAAGGTAAAAAGTTCAGGCCAAGATAAAACACCTTGAAGAAATTTTTTCTACATGGACAATTCTTCAAGATATTTTGAAAACAAGGATTAGAAATTCATTTATGGAGGCCGGGTGTGGTGGCTCATGCCTGTAATCCCAGCACTTTGGAAGGCCAAGGTAGGCGGATCACCTGAGGTCAGGAGTTCAAGACTAGCGTGGCCAAGATGGTGAAACCCCATCTTAAAAAAAAAAAATTCGGGCCGGGCGCGGTGGCTCAAGCCTGTAATCCCAGCACTTTGGGAGGCCGAGGCGGGTGGATCACGAGGTCAAGAGATCGAGACCATCCTGGTCAACATGGTGAAACCCTGTCTCTACTAAAAATACAAAAAATTAGCTAGGCATGGTGGCACGTGCCTGTAGTCCCAGCTGCTCGGGAGGCTGAGGCAGGAGAATTGCCTGAACCCAGGAGGCGGAGGTTGCGGTGAGCCGAGATCGCGCCATTGCACTCCAGCCTGGGTAACAAGAGCGAAACTCCGTCTCAAAAAAAAAAAATTCGGCCAGGCGCGGTGGCTCACACCTGTAATCCCAGTACTTTGGGAGGCCAAGGCAGGTGGATCACAAGGTCAGGAGTTTGAGACCAGCCTGGCCAAAATGTTGAAACCCCGTCTCTACTAAAAATACAAAAGTTAGCCGGGCGCAGTGGCACGCACCTGTAATCCCAGCTACTCAGGAGGCTGAGGCAGGAGAATCTCTTGAACCTGGGAGGCGGAGGTTGCAGTGAGCCGAGATTGCGCCATTGCACTCCAGCCTGGGTGACAGAGTGAGACTCTGTCTCAAAAATAAATAAAAAAAAATTCATTTATGGAAAGCATAAATTACCAAAAATTATTCTATAAAAATAAAGAAATGAAACCTTTAGGGTATATTAGGAATTGTGTATTTAAGTTATTCTCACCCAAGAAGACCAGGTTTCTGTAGTTCTCTAACATCACTTTTCTATACAAATTCTGCTGTGCATTGTCCAGGCATTGCCACGCCTCCAGAGAGAATTCTATGGCCACATCCATAAATGTCAATGGCTCTTGAAAGACACCCACACACACGCACATGCACACGCACACATGCACGCACGCACACACATTTACAAGTGTCCATGGGCAAAATTTATCACTTAAATTAAGGTTAAATGAGAGTAAAGCAAATTGTTTCTGACTTATAGGAATAACTAAAATTATCCAACAATTTTTTTTTTTTTAAAGACGGGGTTTCACCATGTTGGTTGGGCTGGTCTTGAACTCCCAACCTCAGGTGATCTGCCTGTCTTGGCCTCCAAACTGCTTGGATTACAGGCGTGAGCCACCACACCAGGCCTATCCAACAATTTTTACCACAGAAATATTCTCTAATGTATTCTCTAACTCAGAGAGAAGAGAATGGTATAAGATAAACGACACTAGTGTATATATGATATTTCTATGAATACTAAAGTATAAAACTAAAGTCATAAACACAAACATGTACATTTTTAATGCTATATTTGCATTACAAAGAATGAGTTGTTAATATTTCAGACAAAAAAGACACGTTGAGTTAGACAGCACCTCTTAAGTTTTAATGCATAAAATCAAAACTGGAGATCTTATGCAGGTTTTTTTTTTCCCCCAGAAGATCTGAAATAAAGTTTGAGTTTCTGAATTTCTAACAAGCTCACTAGTAATGCCAATGTGTTTGGCCTAAAAAGAATATTTTGTCAAACATCCAGTAAGTGGAAGAATCTATGTTTTACCCAGTTTTTCTGACCTGTAAGCAAACTACTTCATTTTCCAAAGACAGAGATCTACAAAGAAAACCTAAGAAAGAAATGCAGCTGAGAGATTAAATATGATAGTTTATGCACAGCTTTTCTTTAGCTATATAAAGATATTTAATAATGAGGAAAAAAAGTAACTCTATAATGAAATAAATATTTCAGAGAGCTCCTTAAGTAAATTTTAAAATCAACTGCACAAGGACAAAGTTTTATGATGGGCTCATGCACACAGAAGAACACAGCATCACTGCTGAGATATTGCTTCTTAAAAAGTAAGTTATAGTCTGAATTTAACCATACAGAAAAATCAGTTTTATGCAAAGGTCAAGATGCAGATATCTTTTATGTTCTGTAATTTTATTTTATTTATTTATTTTTTTGAGACGGAGTTTCGCTCTTGTTACCCAGGCTGGAGTGCAGTGGCGCGATCTCGACTCACTGCAACCTCCGCCTCCTGGGTTCAGGCAATTCTCCTGCCTCAGCCTCATGAGTAGCGGGGATTACAGGCACATGCCACCATGCCCAGCTAATGTTTTGTATTTTTAGTAGAGACGGGGTTTCACCATGTTGACCAGGATGGTCTCGATCTCTTGATCTTGTGATCCACCCGCCTCGGCCTCCCAAAGTGCTGGGATTACAGGCTTGAGCCACCACGCCCCGCCAATTTTATTTTTATATATTTTTTATTTTTTTTCAAAGACAGGGTTTCACCATGTTGGTCAGACTGGTCTTGAACTCCCGACCTCAGGTGATCAGCCCACCTTGGCCTCCAAAGTGCCAAGGCATTAGCCACCATGCCCGGCCTGTTCTGTAATTTTAAATAACAATTTAAAGTAATCTTTCTTTATTATTCTAGAGGCAGGTATCTCTCAATAATTTTTTTCAGAACTTTCAGGTTAATAAATGCCATTCTGTTTAAATAAGCATTTTCTTAATCCTGTTCTGCACAGAGCTAATGGAAAACACAGATAAAACCTCAACATTATATGTTCTCCATCTTTACAAAAATCCCAGCTTTTCCCCAATAGGAATCTTGAGTATCTACATCTTCCACTTTTAATATTGCAGATTATAAATTCATAGTGAGAATTCTGCATGGCATATAAAATGCCATGATTTAAAAACTTCAGCATGAAGTAGTTAACAGATGATGAATCTTCATCCCTCTACAACCCTTATGATTAAGGGTTTTTTGTACAAAAGAGGGGGGAAATATCAGAGGTATATTGAACCAGAGCAAATCCATTTTGAATAGGGGCTGGGAAAATAGGGCTGAGACCTCCTGGGCTGAATTCCCAAATGGTTAGGCATTGTAAGTTACAGGATAAGACAGAATGTCTGCACAGGATACAGGTCATGAAGACCTGGCTGACAAAATAGCTTGCAGTGAAGAAGTGGGAAAACACCCAACAAAACCAAGATGGTCCTGAGTGTGACCTCTGGCCATCCTTGCTGCTACCCTCCCACTAGTGCCATGAGTTTACAAATGCCATGATAACATCAGGAAGTTACCCCATAGTCTCAAAAGAAAAAAAAAAAAAATCCTCCCCCCTGTTTGGCATAACAAAAAAAATGGGCAACCGGAAGGCCTCTGGACTGTTCTGCCTATGGAGTAATCAGTGCTATTATTTTGTTACTTTCTTAATAGACTTGATTTCATTTTACTCTATGTACTCACCCTGAATTCTTTCTTGAGTGAAATTGAAGGATGCCCTCTTGGGGTTAGGGTTGAGGTGCTTTTTTGGTGAAAGCTTGGCACATTTTCCTCCTTTTCTCATTAAAAGTCACCTGTATTTGTCTTCAGTAGTCTAAATGAAATTTTTCACAGGTTACGGAACTTTGAGCTATCCTCAATCTGAGTCATTATACAACTTCATTCTATGTCCCTCCTAAGAACATGCTAACCTCAGGGTAAAATAGTCTCTGGTCTAAAATTTGATGTTTTAACCCCCCATATGCTATTACTCTCCATTTTCTAATCTTATAGGCTCTGCTCTATGAAAAGAAAAAAAAAAGCCCTTCCTATCTAAAATTGCATTCCTTAAAGCTTATATAGCTGGTATTCCTCCTGTTTCAATCGTCTTTTGAATTCAATCTTTTTTTTGTTTGTTTTTTAGGAGACAGAATCTCGCTTTATCAGCCAGGCTGGAGTGCAGTGGCACAATCTCCACTCACTGCGACCTCCATCTTCCCAGTTCAAGCATTTCTTCTGTTTCAGCCTACTGAGTGCCTGGGACTACAGGCGCACACCACCCTGCCCAGCTAATTTTTATATTTTTATTTTTATTTTATTTTATCTTTTTTTGAGACGGAGTTTCGCTCTTGTTACCCAGGCTGGAGTGCAATGGCGCGATCTTGGCTCACCGCAACCTCCGCCTCCTGGGTTCAAGCAATTCTCCTGCCTCAGCCTCCCGAGTAGCTGGGACTACAGGCGTGCGCCACCATGCTCAGCTAATTTTTGTATTTTTGGTAGAGACGGGGTTTCTCCATGTTGACCAGGATGGTCTCGATCTCTTGACCTCGTGATCCACCCGTCTCGGCCTCCCAAAGTGCTGGGATTACAAGCGTGAGCCACCGCGCCTGGCCTAATTTTTATATTTTTAATAGAGACAAGGTTTCACTGTACATATCAGGCTGTTTTTGAACTCCTGACTGTAAATCTGGTTGCCTCCCGCGGAGGCTGGACACACCCACCACTGCACTCAGCACCTGACTCTGCACCGGGCACCAGGCTCTGCACTCGGCACCTAGCTCTGCCACATGGCTCCCGGGAAGTCTCCGGCTAATGTAACCCTGGCCGGCTCTGGCACCGGAAAACCCGCCCAACAACCCGCCAACCAATGGCGGCCCACCCCGTCTCGATACTGCTCCCCTGGACCCAATCAGAGCACCCAGCTGTTGCTCCTTCCTCCTAGCCATAAATACCCCCCCAACCCCCACCCCGCCCCCCATCCCAGGAAGTCAGCTCGACTTCTCTGGCCCCCTTTCCCCGGACCAGAGAACCTCACCTGGGAGCTGAATAAACTGACATTTAATTTTCTCATACTGGCCACAGTTTCCTCATTTTAAACTCGCCAATAACCCTTACACTGACCTCAGGTGATCCGCCTGCCTCCCAAAGTGCTGGGATTACAGACTTGAGCCACTGCACTAGGCTCTGGCTTTTTTTTTTTTTTTTTTTTTGTCTTTTTGAGATGGAGTCTTACTACGTTGCCCAGGCTGGAGTGCAGTGACACCGTCTTGGCTCACTGCAACCTCTGTCTCCCATGTTCAAGCATCTCTCCTGTCTCAGTCTCTCAAGCAGCTGGTATTACAGGCACCCACCAATACACCCAGCTAATTTTTATATTTTTAGGAGAGATGGGGGTTTTACCATATTAGTCAGGCTGGTCTCAAATTCCTGACCTCAGGTGATCTACTTGCCTTGGTCTGCCAAAGTGCGGGAATTTACAGGTATGAGCCACCACAACCCGGTGTGAAATTCAATGTAACTTTGTTACAGATTACAAAGCCTAGCAACTGCCTTAAAGAAATAACTTCATCTTCAGTAAGACCCTACCAATCCCCTTTTGTCTTAACCTTAACTGCATCTGCTAAGGACTCTGCAGCTTCTCTTAGCAGAAAGGCTTCTTCTGTGACTGGAGTGAGCAGGCTGAATCTGCAGGGGAGGTTCTCCAGAAAAAACTAACTGGACCTTCAATAATGCCCTTTTGCAGGCTTAATATGAGCCTTAGCTCTGAATCACTGGGCTCAAACTTTAATTTCCATGTTATAGTTACTCACTTGGTTTTTGAAACTGTTTGAAAAATCCAGTGAAATTACTCAAACACAGTGTTCACATAAGGGCAGGAAATTTTTTTTTTATTTTTATTGGGATGGAGTTTCGCTCTTGTTACCCAGGCTGGAGTGCAATGGCGTGATCTCGGCTCACCGCAACCTCCTGGGTTCAGGCAATTCTCCTGCCTCAGCCTCCTGAGTAGCTGGGATTACAGGCACGCGCCACCATGCCCAGCTAATTTTTTGTATTTTTAGTAGAGACGGGGTTTCACCGTGTTGACCAGGATGGTCTCGATCTCTTGACCTTGTGATCCACCCGCCTCGGCCTCCCAAAGTGCTGGGATTACAGGCTTGAGCCACCGCGCCTGGCAAGGGAAGGAAATTTTAAGGGACTTAACATTGTATACTTTAATGAGAAAAGCAAAGTATTTCTTTCAGAAAATAAATGTATTATTTTATTAATTCCGTTAAAAATTATGAAGCAGGCTGGGCGTGGTGGCTTATGAGGCCAAGAGTTCAAGACCAGCCTGGTCAAGATGGTGAAGCCCCGTCTCTATTAAAAAAAAAAAAAAAAAAAGAGGCCGGGCGCAGTGGCTCAAGCCTGTAATCCCAGCACTTTGGGAGGCCGAGGC
>NW_022437139.1:368023-371696 GCF_009761245.1 Sapajus apella
CATGCACCCAGTGTAGGTAGGATGCCAGGATTTAATGACAGGTTCAGTACTACTTACATTCTCACAGCGGACGCCCTAAAGGTACAATTTATTCCTCTGGTTTAGAGTTGGATGTCTTGTCAGGTAATACTGAGTAATGCAGAAATGCATGTAGACATGTCTGCATGTGATTGGTGCTTTTACCCACACAGTCCCCCACACCACGGGAGAAAACAGATAACCACTGCCGGACCATTAGGGCCAAGCCAGATAGCAAAATCAGCTTGTCTTTAATCTATTTTTTTCTTATCTAAAACTTGGAGGTCAGGAATGTCAACAGTTCTGAAGACACAGGGTTCTCTTCTGCTGTGGCCCCATCATCCTTGGTCACTGTCTGATTTCTAGAAGGAGGGTGGCCAAAACAGGTGGCCAGCAGTGGTCTACATGTGGTTATTTTATTCCTGGTGCCCTCTGCTCTTTCTATGGCCACTATCTGTTTTACCCCAAAAGCTGAAGAGAGATGTAGGTAGGGAGAGGCTGTCCCCTCATCCCTGGCAGAAAAGGGATATTCAGGCCATTCACCCTCCTGATGTCAGGGCTACACTTCAGTGTAGCAGCTATTGGCCATGTGTTGCTATTGGGTGCCTGGAATGTGCCTGGTCTGAACTGCAGTGTCCTAGAAAGCTAAAATAGGAGTTAGTTTCAAAAGATTTGTTCCATATATATATATATATATGCATATAATTAATAATTACATATTTCTCACTTATTAAAATGACAATATTTTGGATATGTTAATTAAATTGTTATAATCCATTTCACCTGTTCTTTGTTTCTTTTTAAAGCTTGTCTACTAAAAAATTTAAAATTCACATGTGGCTCACATGTTATTATTTCATTTGATTTATCTAATGTCTTTATTTATTTATTTATTTTTGAGACTGAGTCTTGCTCTGTCGCCAGGTTGGAGTGCAGTGGAGCAATCTTGGCTCACTGCAACCTCCGCCTCCTGGGTTCAAGCGATTCTTCCTCCTAAGCCTCCCGAGTAGCTGGGACCACAGGGACGCCGGGCTAATTTTTGTATTTTTAGTGCAGACGGGGTTTCACCATGTTGGCCAGGATGGTGTCAATCTCTTGACCTAGTGATCCGCCCACCTCGGCCTCCCAAAGTGCTGAGATTACAGGTGTGAGCCACAGCACCCGGCCGATCTAATGAATTTTTGAATTTTTTGAGATGGAGTTTTGCTCTTGTGACCCAGACTGGAGTGCAATGGCGTGATCTCAGCTCATTGTAACTTCTGCCTCCTTGGTTCAGGTGATTCTCCTGCCTCAACCTTCCAGGTAGCTGGGATTACAGGCGCCCACCGCCACGTGCAGATAATGTTTTTTGTATTTTTATAGAGACAGGGGTTTCACCATGTTGAGCAGACAGGTCTCGAATTCCAGACCTCAGGTCATCCACCCCCCTCGGCATCTCAAAGTACTAGTATCACCGGTGTGAGGCACAGCACTCGACCCGAGGCTTACATTTTATTTCAGAGGATTTCCTTCTTTTTAAAATCTCAGGCTGTCTGCTCAAAGGACTAGAAGCCAGGAAAGTCATAAAATTTAAAATTTTAGAACAATTGTTATCATATACTTTTAATTCGTGAATAGCCATATAGCGTATTATTTACAGGTGCCTGTGACCTTATACACAAGGTTAAAGGCAAACATCCTCTGGGGTGAGCTTGGCTCAGCTCAGGAAGGAAGCTCTGCCTGAGAAGGCTGCAGCCTGGGCTGTCACTCTTCATTCAGCCCAGCATCTGATCACTTCTTCTGTCACTCAGGACCTGAAGGGGCGGGTCTTAAACATTATCCAATCAGGGACTCTGAGCTTGAGGTAGCTCAATCGGACAGACGGGCAGCTGGAGCGGACAGGACGGCTTCCGGGTTTGGCTGGGCGTTTGTCACTCCCCGCAGCCGGAGTTCCAGGTCTTGTCTTCACTGCTGTGTCCTTTTCTTCTAGAGGCCCATCCTCTCTGGCCCTATGACCTGCAGGTATTTGGAGATCCACAGCTAAGATGCCAGGAAGCCCTGGAATTCTAGACATGGTGAGAGTGCCGAGTCAGACATCCCGAGAGAGGGGAAGGGCTGGTTGGAACCAGTGGGAAGTGGCTGTGGCCCGACTCAGGCCTCCCCGCAGTCAGCGCCACAGTCTGCTCCCCGAGTTCTCCTTGTCTAGCGCAGCCTCTCCCCTTCAGCCATAAGATGGCGGCTGCGCTGACAGCAGTGGTCCTGGGTGTCCTGTCTCTGCCTTGCGCAGTGACTGTGTCTTGTTCTGGAGCCCTCTCTGGGCAGCTTTGCACCTGCAGTGCTGCGTCTCTCCCAGATTGTGCAGGGACCACGGGAGGGTCCTCAGGGGTGAATCCCGATTTGGGGTGTGGGATGATGAATGGGCAGAGCTTTGGTCCGTGGGGTTTTCAGTTTCTATTTTCTCCTATTAAAAATCTGTGGCAGTCATTGCAAAAATATTAAAGAATTTAATCAAAGAGTGATTCAGTAATTTTAGAGCACCCGGTGTGTTTTGTAGTTTGTGGTTTATGAGAGGAGCTTGAAGGGAAGACTTTTATTTACAAGGTGCATGATAAAGAAAACCGTATTTAACAATTGGTTAGGTACAGTTACATAGTAGTTTCTGTAAGTAGGAATTAGAGCCTCCTTAGTCTAATTGCCTGCCACTTAATTATTCTCACACTTCACAGGGGACTGATTTTCCCCTGCATTTTTCACATGTTTGTGTTTCAAGCGGGGTCTCAAGTGTACGTCCCAGGACCATTCCTCCAGCCTAACTCTGGCCTGCAGTTAGATTTAAACTGTAAAAAAACTAAAATACTAAATTCAGTTTCTTCTGACATTTCTAAATGCCAACTTTTCTAATTCCCATTATCAACTATTTTTCCTTTAGTGTACATTTTTGATAGTGTATTTTAATTAATTATTTTTTGACAAAGCATTAAATGGCACTTAAAGTTGTTTTGTGTTTGAAAATATTTCCCATGAGAAGAAAGCAAAAAATAATTCCCTGACACAGTATTGCACAAAATTTCGATGCCTTCTTCTTCATTTTTTTTTTTTTTTTTTTTTTTTTTTTGAAATGGAGTTTTACTTTTGTTGCCCAGGCTGGAGTGCAATGGCTTGATCTCAGCTCATTGCAACCTCCGCCTCCCGGGTTCAAGTGATTCTCCTGCCTCAGCCTCCTGAGTATTTCAGATTACCAGCTTTTGTCACCACGTCCAGCTATTTTTTTTGTATTTTTAGTAGAGATGGGATTTCTCCGTGTTGGTCAGGCTGGTCTTGAACTTCCGACCTCAGGTGATCTGCCCGCCTCAGCCTCCCAAAGTGCTGGAGTTACAGGAGTGAGCCACCGTACCTGGCCTTTAAAAAAAAGAAAGACTTTGGGAGGCCGAGGTGGGCGGATCACGAGGTCAAGAGATCGAGACCATCCTGGCCAACATGGTGAAACCCTGTCTCTACTGCAAATACAAAAATTAGCTGGGCGTGGTGGCGCACGCCTGTAGTCCCAGCTACTCGGGAGGCTGAGGCAGGAGAATTGCTTGAGCCTGGGAGGTGGAGGTTGCAGTGAGCCGAGATTGTGCCACTGCACTCCAGCCTGGCACCTGGCGACAGAGACTCTGTCAAAAAAAAAAAAAAA
>NW_022437139.1:371796-373692 GCF_009761245.1 Sapajus apella
CCTGGTCAACATGGTGAAACCCCGTCTCTACTAAAAATACAAAAAATCAGCTGGGCACGGTGGTGCGTGCCTGTAATCCCAGCTACTGAGGAGGCTGAGGCAGGAGAATTGCCTGAACCCAGGAGACGGAGGTTGTGGTGAGCCAAGATCGTGCCATTGCACTCCAGCCTGGGTAACATGAGTGAAACTCCGTCTAAAAAAAAAAAAAGAAAAGAAAGAAAGAAAGAAAAAGAAAAGAAAGAAAGAAAACAACTCTTCCTGAGGCACAGAAATCTTAGAATGTTTTGGGGCACAGTTTTTCTTTGGAAATTTTATTTTTCATAGTTTATTTTAAAATATTTCAGCATTTATTTTAAGTAGTTGAACAATAGATGACTTTTTTGTTGTTGATTTATTTTTATTTTAAATTTGTTTGTTTCATAATACTTTATGTTCTGGGGTACATGTGCAGATTGTGCAGGTTTGTTATATAGGTATACACGTGCCATTGTGGTGGTTTGCTGCATCCATCCCCCCGTCATCTACATTAGGTATTTCTCCTAATGCTGTCCCTCCCCAATTCCCCCACGTCCTGCTATTTCTCCTCTAGTCCCCCACCACCCGGGCCGAGTTCTGTGATATTCTCCTCCATGTATCCATGTGTTGTTATTGTTCAACACCCACTTATGAGTGAGAACATGAGGTGTTTGTTTTTTTTTGTTCTTGTGTCAGTTTCCTCAGAATGATGGTATCTATTTTATCCATGTCCCTGCAAGGGACATGAACTCATTCTTTTTTATGGCTGCATAGTATTCTATGGTGTATATGTGCCACATTTTCCTTGTCTAGTCTATCATTGATGGGCATTTGAGTTGGTTCCAAGTCTTTGCTATTATTGTAAACAGTGCCACAATAAACATACGTGTGCATGTGTCTTTATAATAGAATGATTTATAATCCTTGGGTATATACCCAGTAATGGGATAGCTGGTCAAATGATATTTCTATTTCTAGATCCTTGAGGAATTGCCACACTGTCTTCCACAATGGTTGAATTAATTTACACTTCCACCAACAGTGCAAAAGTGTTTCTGTTTCTCCACATCCTCTCCAGCATCTGCTGTCTCCTGAATTTATAATCCTTTTTTTTTTTCCCAGAGACAGAGTTTTGCTCTTTGTTACCCAGGCTGGAGTGCAATGGCGCGATCTCGGCTCACCGCAACCTCCGCCTCCTGGGTTCAGGCAATTCTCCTGCCTCAGCCTCCTGAGTAGCTGGGACTACAGGCACACGCCACCATGCCCAGCTAATTTTTTGTAGTTTTAGTAGAGACGGGGTTTCACCATGTTGACCAGGATGGTCTCGATCTCTTGACCTCGTGATCCACCCGCCTCAGCCTCCCAAAGTGCTGGGATTACAGGCGTGAGCCACCGCGCCCGGCCATCTCCTGATTTTTTGTTTTTGTTTTTGTTTTTGTTTTTTGTTTTTGTTTTTTTGAGACGGAGTTTCACTCTTGTTACCCAGGCTGGAGTGCAATGGCACGATCTCGGCTCACCGCAACCTCCGCCTCCCGGGTTCAGGCAATTCTCCTGCCTCAGCCTCCTGAGCAGCTGGGATTACAGGCACGCGCCACCATGCCCAGCTAATTTTTTGTAGCTTTAGTAGAGACCGGGTTTCACCGTGTTGACCAGGATGGTCTTGATCTCTTGACCTTGTGATCCACCCGCCTCGGCCTCCCAAAGTGCTGGGATTACAGGCTTGAGCCACCGCGCCCGGCCATCTCCTGATTTTTTAATGGTCACCATTCTAGCTGGGGTGAGGTATCTCAATGTGGTTTTGATTTGCATTTCTCTAGTGACCAGTGATGATGAGCTTATTTTCATATGTTTGTTGGCTGTACAGCTGTCTTCTTTTGAGAA
>NW_022437139.1:373702-377564 GCF_009761245.1 Sapajus apella
CTTATTTTCATATGTTTGTTGGCTGTACAGCTGTCTTCTTTTGAGAACTGCCTGTTCATATCTTTTGCCCACTTTTTGATGATGTTGTTTGTTTTCTTCTTGTAAATTTGTTTAAGTTCTTTGTAGATTCTGGATATTAGCTTTGTCAGATGGGTAGATTGCAAAAATTTTTTCCCATTCTGTTGGTTTCCTGTTTACTCTATTGATAGTTTCATTTGCTGTGCAGAAGCTCTTGAGTCTAATCCGATCCCATTTGTATATTTTGGCTTTTGTTGCCATTGCTTTTGGTGTTTTAGTCATAAAGTCCTTGCCCATACCTATGTCCTTAATGGTATTGCCTAAGTTTTCTTCTAGAGTTTTTATGGTGTTATGCCTCATGTTTAAATCTTTAATCCATTTAGAGTTAATTTTTGTATAAGGTGTAAGGAAGGGATCCAGTTTCAGCTTTCTGCATATGGCTAGCCAGTTTTCGCAACACCACTTATGAAAAAGGGAATTCTTTCCCCATTGCTTATTTTTGTCAGGTTTGTCAAAGATCAGATGGTTGTAGTTTTGTGGCATTCTTTCTGAGGCCTCTGTTCTGTTCCATTGGTCTATATCTCTGTTTTGGTACCAGTACCATGCTGTATTGATTACAGTAGGCTTGTAATATAGTTTGAAGTCAGGTAGCATGATGCCTACAGCTTTGGGGTTTTTTGTTTTTCTTTTGCTTAGGATTATCTTGGCTATGCAGGCTCTTTTTTGGTTGCATATGAAGTTTTAGGTGGTTTTTTCCAGTTCTGTGAAGAAAGTCATTCACAGCTTGATGAGGATAGCTTTGAATCTAAAATTATCTTGGGCAGTATGGCCATTTTCACAATATTGATTCTTCACAACCATGAGCATGGAATGTTTTTCCATCTGTTTGTGTCCTCTCTTATTTCCTTGAGCCAGTGGTTTGTAGTTCTCCTCGAAGAGGTCCTTCACATTCCTTGTTAGTTGTATTCCTAGGTATTTTATTCTCTTTGTAGCAATTGTGAATTGGAGTTCACTTATGATTTGGCTCTCTGTCTGTTATTGGTGTATAGAAATGCTTGCGATTTTTGCCATTGATTTTGTATCCTGAGACTTTACTGAAGTTGCTTAATAGCTTAAGGAGATTTTGGGCTGAGACCATGGGCTTTTCTAAATACACAATCATGTCATCTGCAAACAGGGACAATTTGACTTCCTCTCTTCCTATTTGAATACGCTTTATTTCTTTCTCTTACCTGATGGCCCTCGCCAGAACTTCCAATACTATGTTGAATAGGAGTGGTGAGAGAGGGCATCCTTGTCTTGTGCCAGTTTTCGAAGGGATTGCTTCCAGTTTTTGTTCATTCAGTATGATATTGACTGTGGGTTTGTCATAAATAGCTCTTATTATTTTGAGGTACGATTCATGGATACCTAGTTTATTTAGAGCTTTTAGCATAAAGGACTGTTGAATTTTGTTGAAGACCTTCTCAGGATCTATTGAGATAATTTGGTTCTGTTTATGTGATGGATTACGTTTACAGATTTTCGGATGTTGAACCAGCCTTGCATCCCTGGGATGAAGCCAACTTGATGGTGATGGATAAGCCTTTTGATGTGTTGAATTCAGTTTTCAGTTTGCCAATATTTTACTGAAGATTTTTGCATCAATGTTCATCATGGATATTGGCCTGAAATTTTTTTTTTTTAGCTGTGTCTCTGCCAGGTTTTGGTATCAGGATAATGGGGGTCTCATAAAATGAGTTAGGGAAGACTCCCTCTTTTTGCATTGTTTAGAATAGTTTCAGAAGGAATGGTACCAGTTCCTCTTTGTACCTCTGGTAGAATTCGGCTGTGAACCCATCTGGTCTTGGACTCCTTTTGGTTGGTAGGCTATTAATTGCTGCCTCAATTTCAGACCTTGTTATTCATTCATTCAGGTATTCAACTTCTTCCTGGTTTAGTCTTGGGAGGGTGTAAGTGTCCAGGAATTTATCCATTTTTTCTAGTTTACTAGTTTGTTTGCATAGAGGTGTTTGTAGTAATCTCTGATGGTAGTTTGTATTTCTGTAAGATCGGTGGTGATATTCCCTTTATCATTTTTATTGCATCTTTCTTTGGAAACCTTATGTTAGAATGATTTGTCTTCAGCCCCCTGCTTTAGTTTTTTCCCGGTCTTGGGTTTCAGTAATGTCTTGGGGTAAACCAAGATACACACCATGAGTTTTTCTGCCAGAATGTCTAGTGCATATCAGCTCCTGGGTCATTTTCTCTCTAAGGACAACCTGAGGTATGGAGTGTAGCTTCTCAAGGGAGCAGTTGGATGCCCTGGGGCTGAGAGACATCTTCTGGCATTCTCCTTCTTTGGAAAACTAACCCCTTGAGATATTAAGATTGTCTTCTCCCAACCCAGCTTTCATTTCTTGGAGACACATTGCTGGTCAGTCAATCAGATGCTGGTATTGAGGGGGAAAACACAGAAACAATTTCTGCTCCTTGAATTCTCTAAATTTTATTTAAAAACAAACAAACAAACAAAAAAAAAACAACACCGGACCCAAGTGAGATGGTGCAAGAACTTGCAAAGTAAAACGCACCTGGGGCATAGTGTAGTGTCTCCTGAGAGGGTGGTTGTTGAGCACTTAAGGTGAGCAGAATGGGGTGGGTGAACATCTCAAGTGATTGGGTGGCCCAACTTGACAAATGAGTCAGACACATCTGTTTCCTGATTAGCATTACCACTCCCTGGGTTTGTCACCTTGAAAAAATTTGTTCACTTACTTTGATTTTCATTATTTAACTGTAAATTATATTTTATTAGGACTTGAAAGGTAATAAAAGGCATAAAAGAGGTGGGTTTCAGAAAAAATAATATCTAATCATGTATTTTATTTGTGAGAAATTTCATTTACCTTTTTTTTTTTTTTTTTGAGACTGAGTCTCACTCCGCTGTCGTGCAGGCTGGAGTGCAGTTGCACGATCTTGGCTCACTGCAACCTGTGCCTCCCAGGTTCAAGCAATTCTCCTGCCTCAGCCTCCTGAGTAGCTGGAACAACAGGCTCATGTCACCACACTCAGCTAACTTCTTTGTATTTTAGTAGAGACAGGGTTTTGCCACGTTGCCCAGGCTGGTCCTGAACTCCTGAGCTCTGGCAATCTGCCGGCCTTGGCATCCCAGAGTGCTAGGATTACAGGAGTGAGTCACTGTACCCTACCACTTATTTATTTCTAGAGTAAGTTTAGAAATTTTCTCAGATGTATTTTTTTGTGAGTATATGTGTGTGTGTGAGCCAAAGATTTATTTTTTCTTGTATTTGAAGTACTCTTCAACAACATCCTTGGCCTGAGATTCCTTGCAATAATCCTTAACTACCACACAACTCCAACCAACACTTTAGTGGGTTTTCCGTCTCTGACAATTTTACAAAGGCCTACACATTCCCCTAGTTTTTTGTTGTCATCAATCTTAATTAGGTTGATTTGGTGTTCAGCACAAAGGGCCTCAACACACTTGACATACATAGACTCAACACAGTTGCATGCAAGCACACAAAGATGAGCTTGGCGCTTGTCTAAGGTTTTGGCAGCTTCTCAAATTTCACATGCTAGGCCATGGTGGATTAGAGCGGTCTTCAGCACCTCTTGTAAAGCAGTATTAATGTTTATTACACCTCCAGCAGCAATGCCTTCCTTGGTCATGGTGGTGGGTTATGGGTAAAGCCAGATCTTGAATGCACTTGAGCCTCTGCCTCTGCACTACTCGACAAAGGCAGGGAAAGAGTATATATATCTTTATATCTTTATATATATATATATATATATATATATTTTCTTTTTTAAATAAGAGTATGCGTATATATATATATAT
>NW_022437139.1:377664-383298 GCF_009761245.1 Sapajus apella
AAATAAGAGTATGCGTATATATATATATATATATATATATTTTTTTTTTTTTCTTTTTTTAAATAAGGAATTGTGGTCTTATGGCCCAGGCTGGAAGGCAGTCGCACGATCTCAGCTCACTGCCACCTCCACCTCCCAGGTTCAAGCAATTCTCCTGCCTCAGGTTCTTGAGTAGCTAGAATTACAGGGGGCACACCAACATGCGCAGCTAATTTTTTTTATTTTTAGTAGAGAACAGGTTTTTACCACATTGGCCAGGCTGGTCTCGAATTCCTAATTTCAAATGTTCACCTGCCTTGGCCTCCCAAATTGCTGGGATTACAGGTGTGAGTCACCAGGCCCAACCTATGATATATATTTTTATACCTATATATATATATTTAAGGATAACTATATATATTATATATATATATAATATATAGTGCATATGACTTTATACACAAGGTTAAAGGCAAACACCCTCTGTCTCTGTCACCCAGGATGGAGTGCAGCGGTGCAATCTTGACTCATTGCAAACTTCACCTCCCAGGTTCAGGCAATTCTACTGCCTCAGCCTCCTGAGTAGCTGGGATTACAGGCACGCATCACCACGCCCAGCTAATTTTTTGTATTTTTAGTAGAGATGGGGTTTCGCCATGTTGACCAGGATGGTCTCGATCTCTTGACCTCGTGATCCACCCGCCTCGGCCTCCCAAAGTGCTGGGATTACAGGCTTGAGCCACCGCGCCCGGCCTCTGCAAATATTTTTTTAAGGTGGAGTCTTACTCTTTGGCCCAAGTTGGAGTGCAGTACTGCCATCTTGGCTCACTGTAACCTGTGTGTTCCAGGTTCAAGCAATTCTCCTGCCTCAGCCTCCCAGGTAGCTGGGATTACAGGTGCATCCCACCACACCCAGCTAATTTTGTGATACGGGGTTTCACCATGTTGGTCAGGGTGGTCTCAAACTCCTGATTTCATGATGCACCCACCTCAGCCTCCCAAAGTGCTGGGATTACAGGTGTGAACCACCGTGCCCAGCCAAAATATTCCTTTTGTACAGACCAAAGCCTTCTCTACATTCTCTACATCTAATATTCTTATATGTCATGCAGAAATATCACCATAAATGTGTGATCTGCAATATTGAAAATGTTCTTTTTGTGGCTGTTGAACATGAAATGGTGTGGACACTCAAGATTGCTATTGGGGGAAAGCTGGGGTTCTTAATAGAGATACAGAACATGTAATGTTGAGGTTTTATTTGTGTTCTCCATCAGCTCTATGCAGAACAGGCTTAAGAACACACTTATAAGGCCGGGCAGGGTGGCTAAAGCCTGTAATCCCAGCACTTTGGGAGACCGAGGCGGGTGGATCACGAGGTCAAGAGATCGAGACCATCCTGGTCAACATGGTGAAACCCCGTCTCTACTAAACTACAAAAAATTAGCTGGGCATGGTGGTGCGTGCCTGTAATCCCAGCTACTCAGGAGGCTGAGGCAGGAGAATTGCCTGAACCCAGGAGGCGGAGGTTGCGGTGAGCCGAGATCGCGCCATTGCACTCCAGCCTGGGTAACAAGAGCGAAACTCCATCTCAAAAAAAAAAAAATAGAACACACTTATATGACTGTGTGCGGTGGTTCATGCCTGTAATTCCAGCACTTTGGGAGGCCAAAGCAGGCAGATCACTTGAGGTCAGGAGTTCAAGAGTAGCCTGGCCAACATGGTGAAACCCTGTCTCTACTAAAAATATTTTTTAAAATTAGCTAGGCCTTATGGCATGTGCTTGGAATCCCAGCTATTCAGAAGGCTGAGGCAGGAGAATTTCTTGAACATAGGAGGTGGAGGTTGCAATGAGCCAAGATTGTACCACAGCACTCCAGCCTGGGCAACAGAGCAAGACTCCATCTCAAAAAAAGAAAAGAAAAGAAAAGAAAAGAAAAGTAAAGAAAAGAAAAGAAAAGAAAAGAAACTACTTACTTGAACAGAAGAGCATTTATTACTCAGAAGTTCTGAAAAACATTATTAGGAGATACCTGCTCTCTAGAATGCTAAAGGAAGACTACCTAAAATCACTATTGAAAATTGCAAAAATGAGATATATCTTTATCTTGAACTTTGCATAGAACTGATTTTTTTTTTATGGTTAAATTTAGACTATATGGCCGGGCGCGGTGGCTCAAGCCTGTAATCCCAGCACTTTGGGAGGCCGAGGCGGGTGGATCACGAGGTCAAGAGATCGAGACCATCCTGGTCAACATGGTGAAACTCCGTCTCTACTAAAAATACAAAAAATTAGCTGGGCATGGTGGTGTGTGCCTGTAATCCCAGCTATTCAGGAGGCTGAGGCAGGAGAATTGCCTGAATCCAGGAGGCGGAGGTTGCGGTGAGCCGAGATCGCGCCATTGCACTCCAGCCTGGGTAACATGAGTGAAACTCCGTCTCAAAAAAAAAAAAAAAAAAAAAAAAAAATTTAGACTATAATTTACTTTTGGGGGTAATAGTCCAGTAGCGGTGCTGTGTCTGTCTGTGTTATGCATTAACACATCATAAAAATTCGTCCTAGTGCAGTTGGTGTTAATAATTCACTTGATATCCTGAAATTACTGGTAAAAAAGAAAAAAAAAAAATCAGTTAAAGAGCTCCCTGAAGGATTTTTTCACCATAGAGTTAAATATTTTTCTGTTCATTACGTATCTTATTTATTTATTGATTTTGAGGCTAAGTCTCACTCTGTTGCCCAGGCTGTAGTGCAGTGGCATGATCTTGGCTCACTGCAACCTCCACCTCCTGGGTTTAAGCGATTCTCCTGCCTCGGTCTTCCAAGTATCTGGGATTGTAGGTGCCACCACCACACCCAGCTAATTTTTGCATTTTTAGTAGAGATGGGGTTTCACCATGTTGACCAGTCTGGTCTCAAACTCCTGACCTCATGATCCACCTGCCTTGACTTCCCAAAGTGTTGGGATTACAGGCATAAGCCACTGCTCCTGGCCTATTTATTTATTTTTGTGACAGAGTTTTTGCTCTTGTTGCCCAGGCTGGAGTGCAATGGCATGATCCTGGCTCACTGCAACCTCTTCCTGGTGTGTTCAAGTGATTCTCCTGTCTCAGCCTCCTGAGTAGCTGGGATTACAGGCATGCGCCACCACATCCAGCTAATTTTGTATTTTTAGTAGACATGAGGTTTCTCCCTGTCGGTCAGGCTGGTCTCGACTTCCCAGCCTCAGGTGATCTGCCCACCTCAGCCTCCCAAAGTGCTGAAATTACAGGCGTGAGCCACCATACCTGGCCCCATTATTAAGTATCTTTATGCAGCTAATGTGCATAAATCATCATATTTAATCTGGCAGCTGCTTTTTTTTTTTAGGTTTTCTTAGTATACATATGTCTTTGGAAAATGAAAGCTCTTATCTTTGTTTATAGGTGAGAAAAACTGAAAAAAACACAGGCCTTTGTACTTACTGGATGTTTGACAAAATATTCTTTTTGGGCCAAAATAATTGACATTATTGGTGAGCTTGTTAGAAATTCAAAAACTGGGCTGGGTGAAGTGGCTCGTGCCTGCAGTCCAATCACTTTGGGATGCCAAGACGGGTGGATCACCTGAGGTCAGGAGCTTGAGACCAGCCTGGCCAACATGGAGAAACCCCGTCTCTACTAAAAATACAAAATTAGCTGGGTGTGGTGGGGCACGCCTGTAATCCCAGCTACTTGGGAGGCTGAGGCAGGAGAATAGCTTGAACCCATGAGGAGGAGGTTGCATGATCAGAGATTAAGCCATAACACTCCAGATCTTCCTGAAAAAATAATCTCCATTAACAAGATCTCCAGTTTATCATACAGATTAAATTTTGAAAGGCTCTTTCCAACTCAATGTGTCTTTTCCATCTGAAAAATATACACAAGTCATTCTGTATGATATACATGTAACAATCAAACATGTACATGTTGTGTTCGTGCCCTTCTGTTTATACTTTATCATCAAGAAAAATAACATATGGCCGGGCGCGGTGGCTCAAGCCTGTAATCCTAGCACTTTGGGAGGCCGAGGCAGGTGGATCACGAGGTCAAGAGATCGAGACCATCTTGGTCAACATGGTGAAACCCCGTCTCTACTAAAAATACAAAAAATTAGCTGGGCATGGTGGTGCGTGCCTGTAATCCCAGCTACTCAGGAGGCTGAGGCAGGAGAATTGCCTGAACCCAGGAGGCGGAGGTTGCGGTGAGCCGAGATCGCGCCATTGCACTCCAGCCTGGGTAACATGAGTGAAACTCCGTCTCAAAAAAAAAAAAAAAAGAAAAATAACATATATACACTGATGTTGTGGATCTTATACTACTCTCTTTGCTCAGTTAGAGAATATATTAGACAATATTTCTGTGTTGAATATTATTTTATTGGATAATTTTAGTCACTCCTATAAGTCAAAACAAGATCTCTTTACTCTCATTTCACCTTGAGTCAAATTAAAAATTCTGTCCATAAACACTTGGTAAATATGTGTTTTGTGTTTTTCAGGGACCATTGACATTTATGGATGTGGCCATAGAATTCTCCTTGGAGGAGTGGCAATGCCTGGACACAGCACAGCAGAATTTATATAGAAATGTGATGTTAGAAAACTACAGAAACTTTGTCTTCCTGGGTGAGGAAAACTTTGATACACAATTCCTAATATACTCTAAAGGTTTCATTTCTCTTTTTTGTTGCATGTATTTTAGCAATTTATGCTTTACATCAGTGAGTTTCATACACCTGTTTTTAAGAAAATCTTAAGATTTTTCTCGTAGATGTTTTGTCCTGACCTGAACTTTCCACATTTCTGAGCTGATCTCTATTCTTCATTCTAGATTAGTAATAGTTCCAGAAATTTAGTGGCATAAAATACTGTTGCCCACACCTTAAAATCTAATTGCTACGACCGGGCGCAGTGGCTCACACCTATAATCCCAGCACTTTGAGAGGCCGAGTTGGGTGGAGTTCGAGACCAGCTTGACCAACATGATGAAACCCTGTCTCTACTAAAAACACAAAAATTAGCTGGGCATGGTGGCACATGCCTGTAATCCCAGCTACTCAGGAGGCTGAGGCAGAAGAATTGCCTGAACATGGGAGGTAGAGGTTGCAGTGAGCCAAGATCATGTCACTGCACTCCAGCCTGGGTGACAGAGTGAGACTTTGTCTCAAAAAAAAAAAAAAAAAAAAAAATCTAATTGCCACCATCAATTTTTGATTCAGTAGCACTGGATAGTGAAATTAAGAACATACGAATTGAAAATATTTTCTTACTATTTAAAATTTTTGTTTATAAGTTATTATTTTGTGATTAATTTGCTAGAATATTCTTTTACATTCTTTTTTAAAAATATTTTTTCTGGGCCGGGCGCAGTGGCTCAAGCCTGTAATCCCAGCACTTTGGGAGGCCGAGGCGGGTGGATCACGAGGTCAAGAGATCGAGACCATCCTGGTCAACACGGTGAAACCCCGTCTCTACTAAAAATACAAAAAAAAAAAAAAAATTAGCTGGGCATGGTGGCACGTGCCTGTAATCCCAGCTACTGAGGAGGCTGAGGCAGGAGAATTGCCTGAACCCAGGAGGCGGAGGTGGCGGTGAGCCAAGATCGCGCCATTGCACTCCAGCCTGGGTAACAAGA
>NW_022437139.1:383398-395727 GCF_009761245.1 Sapajus apella
CCCAAAAAAAAAAAAAAAAAAAAATATTTTTTCTGAAATGGAGTCTTACTCTGTCACCCATGCTCGATACAGTGATGCAATCTCAGCTCACTGCAACCTCTACCTCCTGGCTTCTAATGATTCTCCTGCCTCAGCCTCCCGAACAGCTAGGACTACAGGTGTGCACCACCATGCCCAGTTAATTTCTGTATTTTCAGTAGAGATGGGGTTTTGCCATGTTGACAAGTCTGGTCTCGAACTCCTGACCTCAGGTAATCTACCCACCTCACTCTCTCGAAGTGCTGGGATTACTGTCATGAGCCACTGAACCTGGCCTACATTTTCTTGACTGAGAAAATTACTCAGTTGGTAATTGGAGAACATGAGCAAGATTCATGTTATTTATTTTTAATAAAACAGGTATTGCTGTGTCTAATTTAGACCTGATCACCTGTCTGGAGCAAGGAAAAGAACCCTGGAATATGAAGAGACATGAGATGGTGGCCAAATCCCCAGGTAGGTGAGAGTGAAAAGAACAAATGACACAGATGAGAGGTCCAAAGGTGAAAAAGAAAGCCAGTCCTTAAAATGTAACTTGGAAATTTGTGTTCCAAAAGAAACAGTTTCTAGGCAGCTGTTTTTTGTTTTTTTTTTAAACTTCAACATAGGAATATCTTCTGTCGTATACTTTTTAATTCTTTAAAAATTCTACTTTACGGGCAGGTGCATTGGCTCACACCTGTAATCCCAGCACTTTGGGAGGCCGAGGTGGGCAGATGACCTGAGGTCAGGAGTTCAAGACCAACCTGACCAACATGAAGAAACCCTGTGTCTACTAAAAATGCAAAATTAGCCAGGCATGGTGGCACATGCCTGTAATCCTAGTTACTCAGGAGGCTGAGACACAAGAATTACTTGAACCTGGGAGGCGGGGGTTGCTAAGATTGCACCATTGCACTCCAGCCTGGGCAACAAAAGCAAAGCTCCATCTCAAAAAATTACAAATAAAACATTTTACTTTTCTTCAGTGATCTTCCTTCAAGTTTACAGTGAGCTAAAGTCCTCTTTATGGCATATAAGAGACTGTGCAATCTGACTTTTTTTCCCCATTGTTTTTGGAGACTCAGAAATATTGCATACTTTTGAGAAACTCTTGTTAAACCATTGTGTAAGTTATCTTTTTGCATTAAGTTTAAAACGTGGGCCGGGCGCGGTGGCTCACACCTGTAATCCCAGCACTTTGGGAGGCCGAGGCGGGTGGATCACGAGGTCAAGAGATCGAGACCATACTGGTCAACATGGTGAAACCCCGTCTCTACTAAAAATACAAAAAATTAGCTGGGCATGGTGGCACGTGCCTGTAATCCCAGCTACTCAGGAGGTTGAGGCAGGAGAATTGCCTGAACCCAGGAGGCGGAGGTTGCGATGAGCCGAGATTGCGCCATTGCACTCCAGCCTGGATAACAAGAGTGAAACTCTGTCTCAAAAAAAAAAAAAAAAAAAGTGTAACAGTTTTAAGTGGTTTCTGTTCCATTGGTTTTTTAGTTTATTTTTCTGCACATTTCATTCTGTTTGTATTACTATAGTCTTGAAATATCGTTTGAAATTATAAAGTATGATGTTCTGCTTTGTTTTTATTCCTCAAGATTGCTTTGACTATTCAAAGTTGATTATAGTTTTGGCTGGGTGCAGTGGCTCACACCTGTAATCCTATCACTTTGGGAGGCCGAGGCAAAAGGATCCCTTGAGCCCAGGAGTTTGATACCAGCCTAGGCAACATAAGGAGACCCTGTTTCTTAAAAAGATTATTGGGCCGGGCACGGTGCCTCATGCCTTGTAATCCCAGCACTTTCTTTTTTTTTTTTTTTTTTTTTGAGACGGAGTTTCACTCTTGTTACCCAGGCTGGAGTGCAATGGCTCCATCTCGGCTCACCGCAACCTCCGCCTCCTGGGTTCAGGCAATTCTCCTGCCTCAGCCTCCTGAGTAGCTGGGATTACAGGCACGCGCCACCATGCCCAGCTAATTTTTTGTATTTTTGGTAGAGACGGGGTTTCACCATGTTGACCAGGATGGTCTCGATCTCTTGACCTCGTGATCCACCCGCCTCGGCCTCCCAAAGTGCTGGGATTACAGGCTTGAGCCACCGCACCCGGCCTATCCCAGCACTTTCAAAAGCTGAGGCAGGTAGATCACCTGAGGTCAGGAGTTCAAGACAGCCTGACCAACATGGCAAAACCTTGTTTCTACTAAAAGTACAAAACGCTGTTTCTACTAACAACAACAAAAAAACACTAAAAATACCAAGTGTGGTGGTGCGTGCCTGTAATCCCAGCTACTCAGGAGGTTGAGGCAGGAGAATCACTTAAATCCAGGTGTAGGGGGCCGGGCGCGGTGGCTCAAGCCTGTAATCCCAGCACTTTGGGAGGCCGAGGCGGGTGGATCACGAGGTCAAGAGATCGAGACCATCCTGGTCAACATGGTGAAACCCCGTCTCTACTAAAAAAAAAAATACAAAAAAAAAAATTAGCTGGGCATGGTGGCGTGTGCCTGTAATCCCAGCTACTCAGGGGGCTGGGGCAGGAGAATTGCCTGAACCCAGGAGGTGGAGGTTGCGGTGAGCCGAGATCGCGCCATTGCACTCCAGCCTGGGTAAAAAGAGCGAAACTCCGTCCCAAAAAAAAAAAAAAAAAAAAAAAAAAAAAACCCCAGGTGGAGGGGTTAAAGAGAGCCAACAGAACGCCCAATTATCTTCCACCAAAGAAAAAGAGAAAACCCATCTCTCAAAAAAAAAAAAAAAAAAAAGATTTATTGTAGTTTCATATAAAATTAGGGATTGTATTTTCTGTTACTGTTAAAAAAAAGGCACAGGAATTTTGGTAGTTTATTGAATCTGTAAATTACTATGGATAACATGGCACTTTAATAATATTTATTTAAATCCATAGATACAAAATATTTTAAAACTCAACTTGTGTCTTCTGTAATTTCTTCTATTGAAATCTTATACCTTTTATTGTAAAAAATTTTTTTGGCCAGGTGCAGTGGCTCACGCCTGTAATCACAGCACTTTGGGAGGCCGAGGCAGGCAGAACACCTGAGGCCAGGAGTTCATGACCAGCCCGACCAACACGAAGAAACCCCATCTCTATTAAAAATACAAAATTAGCCAGATGTAATGGTGGATGCCTGTAATCCCAGCTACTTGGGAGGCTGAAGCAGCAGAATCGCTTGAACCTGGGAGGTGGTGGTTGCAATGAGCCGAGATCACACCAAGAGCAAGACTGCATCTCAAAAAAAAAAAATTGCTTTTTACTTTCTTGGGTGAATTTGTCCTTGGAAATAAATTATTATTATTATTACTATTATTATTATAGAGATTGGGTTTCACCATGTTGGCCAGACAGGTCTTGAACTTCTGACTTCAGGTGATCCACCCACCTCAGTCTCCCAAAGTGCTGAGATTATAGGCATGAGCCACCAAGCCCGGCCAGAAGTTATTTTAATGCTATTGGTAAATAATATTTTTTTCCTTTATTTTATTAGACAATTTAAGTTCATAGAACCATAACTTGTATGTTAATTTTGTATTTGGTAATTTACTGAGTGTATTTGTTAGTTTAGATAGGTTTTAATGTACTGTTTATGTATTTTTACTTATTTATTTTTTTATTGCATTTTAGGTTTTGGGGTACATGTGAAGAACATGCAAGATTGTTGCATAGGTACACACGTGACAGTGTGATTTGTTGCCTTCCTCCCCATCACCTATATCTGGCTTTTCTCCCCATGCTATCTCTCCCCAACTCCCCAGCCCCCTATTTATGTATTTTTATATATAAGGTTACATGATCTACAAACAGCAACATTTTACTTATTTGTCTTCAATTTGCGGAGGCTGGAGTGCAGTGGGGCGAGCTTGGTTCACTGCAACCCTTGCCTACAGGGTTCAAGTGCTTTGCCTGCCTCAGCCTCCCGAGTAGCTGTGATTACAGGCACCAGTCACCACACCTAGCTAATTTTTTTTTTTTTTTTTTTTTTTTTGAGACGGAGTTTCCCTCTCGTTACCCAGGCTGGAGTGCAATGGCGCGATCTCAGCTCACCGCAACCTCCGTCTCCTGGGTTCAGGCAATTCTCCTGCCTCAGCCTCCTAAGTAGCTGGGATTACAGGCACATGCCACCATGCCCAGCTAATTTTTTGTAATTTTAGTAGAGACGGGGTTTCACCATGTTGACTAGGATGGTCTCGATCTCTTGACCTTGTGATCCACCCGCCTCGGCCTCCCAAAGTGCTGGGATTACAGGTGTGAGCCACCGTGCCCGCTGCACCTAGCTAATTTTTATATTTTTAGTAGAAACAGACTTTCACCATGTTGGCCAGGCTGATCTTGAATTTCTGACCTCATGATCTGCCCGCCTTGGCCTCCCAAAGTGCTGGGATTACAGGCATGAGCCACTGCGCCTGTCTTGTCTTCAATTTCAATGGCTTTTTTATTTTTGACTAATTCTTCTGCTACATACTTTCAGTGTTAGGTTAAAAGAGAAGTATTGCCAGTGGGCACAATATAGTTTGGCACTGGTGTCTATCAATTTGAAAAAGCAAACACCTCTTCAAGTTTTTATAAACTGGTTTCAGAAGGTAAAGATCTTCCTTTCTGGGCCCCCAGGGTAATGAGATGGCCACTGGTTTTGTATTGGAGAGGGGTTGTAGCTTGGTCACAAGGCTGCAGAGTCGGTGGTAGGGTCCACCTTTAGTTGGCTGGTTATAGGGGGCTTGGATAGTTGTAATGCCCATTTTATTTTATTCTATTTTATTTTTCTTTTGAGATGGAGTTTTGCTCTTGTTGCTCAGGCTGCCTCAATCTCGGCTAACTGCAACCTTTGCTTTCCAGGTTCAAGCAATTCTCCTGCCTCAGCCTCTCAAGTAGCTGGGAATACATGCATGTGTCATCAGGCCTTTTTAATTTTGTATTTTTAGTAGAGACAGGGTTTTACCATGTTGGTCAGGCTGGAACTCTTTTAAAGAAGGGGTTTTACTGTGTTAGTCAGGATGGTCTTGATCTCCTGACCTCCTGATCCATCTGCCTCGGCCTTCCAAAGTGCTGGGATTAGAAGCGTGAGCCACCACACCTGGGCCCCATTTTATTTTTAAACAGACTGAATGTTCTTCAGAATTTTGCTCTGTAGGACAGACACTAGGGCAGGTTTCTGCATTCGGGTCTTCATATGGTAGGCCTTATGTGAGGATGTGGATGAGTATGGCTTTCACTGAGTACCAAAGAGGATTCCCACAGGTCACTGTTGAGGTTTCCCTGTAGGCAGAACTGCCTGTGAACTGTGGCCCATGGAGCTGGAACTGTCATTGAACTGTTTCAGGGACCACAGTGAAGGCCAAGGTCTGCAGTCCTGCCCACATGGCTATCAATGGGTACCTTCCTCCAGGTCTCTGGAAGGGCAGGACCTCTCCCAGACTGTACCTGGGAGGAGTTTGGGATGATTACAGAGGAAGTTCAGAATTCCTAGTGGGGGCCAGGCGTGGTGTAATCCAGGCATGAGTCACCATGGGAAGCCCAGGACATTGGATCACCTGAGATCAGGAGTTCGAGACCAGCCTGGCCAACATGGCAAAACCACATATCTACAAAAATACAAAAATTAGCTGGGCATGGTGGTGCATGCCTGTAGTCCCAGCTACTTGGGAGGCCGAGGCAGGAGAGTGGGCTGAAACACAGAGGGAGAGGTTGCAGTGAGCCAAGGTCATCCCAGAGCACTCCAGCCTGAGTGACAGAGCAAGACTTTATCTAAAAAATATATGTATATATATACACATATATATATATATATGTACACGAATTCTCATTGGAACCAAGTTGGGTGGGCTATTTTCTTACCTGTAGCCAAGAACAAGGGTCCTGTAGCTTGCCACCTGAATGAGGGCCTGGCTTTTGAAAAGAACACACCTTAATTTTGGGCTTTAGCAGTTTCCCTGCTCCCTCCCTAGAGCTCAAAGCTCCCTTGAAGACACTTATTTTGGAGATGGAGACTTGTTATATAACCCAGCCTGGTCTTGAAATTCTGGCCTGAAACAATTTTTCAGCCTTAATGTACCATGTAGCTGTCATGACAGATGTGAGCCATCATGCCTGGCTCTCTCATAAAGGCATTTTTGTCAGGAATGGCTGAAAAATTTTCTTGCTGTTGGGGCATATAAAAGTAAAGCACCTTTTATGTTTTCATCTTGGTGATGTCACTCTCCCTATACATTTTTACTTTCTATTTTCCACTGGAAATTCTGTAATTTTTGATTCAGAAATTTAGGACAATGTGGTAGAATTTACATGTTATGCCTGAAGCAAATGAGATAATTAGTAGGCACTCCATATTTACTAAAACAGTTACTTATAAATTTAAGTTTGCTGTAGGCAAAAAAGAATTATAAGATTTTCACCCACTTTCTTCAACCTATGTCTAAATAATAACATAATTTTTCCCAAATGTTTGTTTTTATATATCAGAGGCTCTAGCCCTAATCCGTAAAATATATTTTTCTTTATTTAGCAATTTCAAGCTATTCTTTGCTTCTAAAGTTGGATGAAAGCAGTTTCATTTTGTGTAATAGTACCATATATTTAAAACATAAAAATTAAATATTTTTTATGCTTATTTATTCAGAATTTCTCATTAGAATTTTTATTTATGATTATACTGCATTTTCTCTGAATTTTTGCTGTTACACGGTACATGCCAATGATTCAAAATACTTGCCTTTCATGAGTACACAGTCACAGTCAAATATTGTAGTTATCTAGACAAATTGTTTCTTAATGATACATCAATGTTGCATACAAGATTTTATGAGTAAACATATCTTTTTTATTGTTTTCCACTTATTTATTTATTTATTTATTTATTTTGTTTGAGATGGAGTTTCGCTCTTGTTACCCAGGCTGGAGTGCAATGGTGCGATCTCAGCTCACCGCAACCTCCGCCTCCTGGGTTCAGGCAATTCTCCTGCCTCAGCCTCCTAAGTAGCTGGGATTACAGGCATGCGCCACCAGGCCCAGCTGATTTTTAGTGTTTTTAGTAGAGACGGGGTTTCACCATGTTGACCAGGATGGTCTTGATCTCTTGACCTCGTGATCCACCCGCCTCGGCCTCCCAAAGTGCTGGGATTACAGGCGTGAGCCACCGCGCCCGGCTCCACTTCTATATTACTGCATTTTTTCAGTGTTAGGTTTCTTAACATTGGTTTATTCTGTTTTTAGGTTTTGCTTATGTATTATAATCTTAGACAATTTACAATTCTGTTTGTATACATTAAAGTCAATATGAAGTTTAATTAAGAGATAAATCAGCCATATGTCTATCACCATCAAATTATATATATGTGTATGTGTTTATCTATGAATATGACCCCAATTTAGGTTGTGGCTTATCTTGTATATATTCTTTCTTAGCTGATTTTCAGTGGTAGCTTTTTCTTGTCTTAGTGAGTAGTCATGGAAATAGTTTTATTTTCACCACTTGTTTAATGATCAGTAAATATTTTCTTTGTGTGAGAGAAACATTTTTATGAACTGAAAGTAACTTTTGAAAAAAATTTATAATTCTGTATTTTTTCCATTTTTTCTTTTTAGAAAAATTATTATAAAAACACGTAACATGAAATTTACCATCTCAAATCTATTGAAGCATACATTTCAGGGTCAGACATGGTGGTGGCTCACATCTGTCATCCCAGGATTTTGGGAGGATCACTTGAGTCCAAAAGTTTGAGACCAGTTTGTGCAACATATGGAGATTTCCTTGCTACAAAAACATTTTAAAATGGCCAGGAATGGTGGTGTGCACCTGTGGCGTCAGCTACTTGGAAGATTAAAAGGGGAGGATTGGCCGGGCGCGGTGGCTCAAGCCTGTAATCCCAGCACTTTGGGAGGCCGAGGCGGGTGGATCACGAGGTCAAGAGATCGAGACCATCCTGGTCAACGTGGTGAAACCCCGTCTCTACTAAAACTACAAAACATTAGCTGGGCATGGTGGCGCGTGCCTGTAGTCCCAGCTACTGAGGAGGCTGAGGCAGGAGAATTGCCTGAACCCAGGAGGCGGAGGTTGCGGTGAGCCGAGATCGCGCCATTGCACTCTAGCCTGGGTAACAAGAGGGAAACTCCGTCTCAAAAAAAAAAAAAAAAAAAAAAAAAAAAAAAAAAAAAAAAGGGGAGGATTACTTCAGCCTGAAAGTTTGAGGCTAAAGTGAGCCATAATTGTGCCACTGTACTCCAGCTTGGGTGACAGAGTAAGAAACTGTACATTTCAGGCATGTTAAGTATATTCACATTGTTATGCAAAAGACTTCTAGAAATTTTACATCTTGTGAAGCTAAAATTCAAATACTCATTAAGTAACAATTACCCATTTTACTCTCTCCAGCCCTTGACACTCTTCCACTTTCTGTTTTTAGGAGTATAACAACATAAAGTATCTCATATAAGTGAAATTATATAATAGCCATCATTTTGTATCTATCTTATTTCATGTGACATAATATTCTCAAAGTTTATCTTAAAATGTGACAAGATTGGCTAGGTGCAGTGGCTCATGCCTGTAATCCCAGCACTTTGGGAGGCTGAGGCTGGTGGATCACTCGAGGTCAGGAATTCAAGACCAGCCTGGCTAACATGCCGAAGCTACTAAACATAGAAAATCAGCTGGGCATGGTGGCGGGCAGACACCTGTAATCCAGGAACTCTGGAGGCTGAGGCAGGAGAATCCCTTAGAACCCATAAGGTGGAGGTGACAGTGAGCTGAGACCTTGCCTCTGCACTTGAGGCTGGGCGACAGAGCGAGGCTCTGCCTCAAAAAACAAAACAAGACAAAAGGAGTGGGCCGGGCGTGGTGGCTCATGCCTGTAATCTCAGCATGGTGGGAGGCCAACGTGGGCAGATCATGAAGCCAGGAGTTTGAGACCAGCCTGACCAACATGGTGAAAGCCCTCGCTACTAAAAATACAAAAAAAAGAAAAAAAAATAGCCAGTAGTGGTGGCTCGTACCTGTAATCCCAGCTACCCAGGAGGCTGAGGCAGAAGAATTGCTTAAACCTGGGAGTCGAAGTTTGCTGTTAGCCAAAATTGCCCCCACCGCACTCCAGCCTGGGTGACAGAGCAAGACTCCGTCTCAAAAAAAAAAAAAAAAAGAATATGTTGAAGAATGTGTTTTAGTTTCATATATTTTTGGATTTCCCAGTTTGTCCATTTTGCTTTTAATTCCTAGTTTCATTCAGTTTTGGTCAGAAAGCGCGGTGTATAATTTTGGTCTTCTTAAATTTATTTGTTGTTATTTTGAGACAGGATCTTACTCTGTTGCCAAGGCTGTAGTGCAGTGTCATGAGTTTGGCTCACCGCAATCTTAGCTTGCTGGACTCAAGTGACCCTTTTACCTCAAATTTTTGAGCAGGTCCTACAGACATGCACTACTCTGCCTGGTTGATTTTTTCATTATTAGTAGTGACAGAGTCTCACTGTGTTGCCCAAGCTGGTCTCAAACTTTTTCCCCCAAGTTGAGATTATAGATATGAGCCTCTGCACCCAGCCGGTATTCATAAATTTAATATGACTTAGTATGTTTCCTAACAGAACACACCAGGTGCAAATATGAATATTGTGGGTATTCTCTTGCTTTTCCCTGGAAAGTTTTGTACATGTCTGCTAAGCCTAGTTGGTGATAGGATATAGCTGGTCTATGGTTAGAGGTTGTCCATGCTCTCTAAACCTTATGCTGCAATATAATCCTCCTGTTTGATGTGGGACCTGGTGGGAGGTGCTTCGGTCACAGGAAAGCAAATTCCTCATAAATGGCTTGGCACCATCCTTTTGATAATCAAAAGGTTATACTCTATTGATTCAAACGAGAGCTGGTTCATTAAAACAAAACAAAACAACAACAAAAAAAAACGTGGCTTCTTCACCTCACACTTACTTTGTCTCTTACTGTGAGATGTGTCCAGTTACACATTGCCTTCTACCATGGGTATAAGTTCACTAGGACCTTCACCAGAAGTAGATGCTGGCCCTCAGTTCCTGTACAGTCTGCTGAACTGTCAGCCAAACAAACCTTTTTTTTTTTTTTTTTGAGACGGAGTTTCGCTCTCGTTACCCAGGCTGGAGTGCAATGGCGCGATCTCGGCTCACCGCAACCTCCGCCTCCTGGGTCAGGCAATTCTCCTGCCTCAGCCTCCTGAGTAGCTGGGATTACAGGCACGCGCCACCATGCCCAGCTGATTTTTTGTATTTTTAGTAGAGACGGGGTTTCACCATGTTGACCAGGATGGTCTCGATCTCTTGACCTTGTGATCCACCCGCCTCGGCCTCCCAAAGTGCTGGGATTACAGGCGTGAGCCACTGCGCCCGGCCCAACAAACCTTTTTTCTTTAAAAATTATCTACTCTCTTGCTGAGCGCGGTGGCTCACACCTGTAATTCCACCACTATGGGAGCCTGAGGAGGGCAGATCACCTGAGGTCGGGAGTTTAAGACCAGCCTGACCAACATGGAGAAACCCTGTCTCTACTGAAAATACAAAATTAGTCAGTGTAGCTTGAACCTGGGAGGTGGATGTTGTGGTGAGCCAAGATATGGTGCCATTGCACTCTAGCCTGGGCAACAAGAGTGAAACTCCATCTCAAAAAAAAAAAAAAATTATCTACCCTAGGTATTCCTCTATATGTAAAATAATTAATACAGTCTGTAAGGTTGTCTGAGTTTTTTGTTTTCTTAAGTATTATTGCAACTGCGGTCTTGATGTCTACAATTATTACATTGCTCCATATTTCTTACTTTTGTCAGAATTTGGTTTATATATTTTGCAGTGCTGATGTTATATACCTACTTACGTAATAGAGAGATATACTAGTTTTAGATTCCTTGAGACTCAAGAGAATAATAATTTAAAAAATAGTTATAGATTACTGGTAAATTAACCTATTTTATTATTATATAATATCAATTTTTTTCTCATGCTAGTACTTGACTGAAAGCATGTATCTAATATAATTAAAGTTACCTCATGCAATAGTGGTTGCTATTTGGATGAAAAATAAATGTTTTCTATTCTGTTACTTTCCGCCAATTCGATGCAAAGCTAAAATCAGTCTCTTATAGGCAGCATATTGTATGCTTTTTTTCTAAAGTTACTCAGGCATTTTATTTCTTTTTCTTTTTTATAATTTTATTTATTCATTTATTTTTAATTTTTTTCTTTTTGAGACAAGAATCTCACTTTGTTGCCCAGGCTGGAGTGCTGTAGCATGATCTCAACTCACTGCAACCTTCACCTGCCAGATTCAAGTGATTCTCATTCCTCAGTTTCCCAGGTAGCTGAGATTACAGGTGTTTGCCACCACGCCCAGCTAATTTTTTCTTTTTTTTGAGACAGAGTTTCGCTCTTTTTACCCAGGCTGGAGTGCAATGGCGCGATCTCGGCTCACCGCAACCTCCGCCTCCTGGGTTTAGGCAATTCTCCTGCCTCAACCTCCCGAGTAGCTGGGATTACAGGCATGCGCCACCATGCCCAGCTAATGTTTTTGTATTTTTAGTAGAGACGGGGTTTCACCATGTTGACCAGGATGGTCTCGATCTCTTGACCTCGTGATCCACCCGCCTCGGCCTCCCAAAGTGCTGGGATTACAGGCTTGAGCCACAGCGCCTGGCCAATTTTTTCTATTTTTAACAGAGAGGGGGTTTCACTGTGTTGGGCAGGGTAGTCTCAAACTCCTGGCCTCAAGTGATCCACCCACCTTGGCCTCCCGAAATGCTGGATTACAGGCATGAGCCACCATTCCTGGCCTATGTATTCATTCATTTTAGACATAGGGTTTCATTCTGTCAATCAGGCTGGATTTCAGTGGCATGATCATGGCTCACAGCAGCCTCAACTTTCCAAATCCTGATGATCCTCTCATTTCAGCCTCTCAAGTAGCTGCATTACAAATATGTGCCAACACCAATTATTTCCATTTCATCTCACTTTTCAAACACCACTCTGTTCTGTTTCAAAGAGTGTAACCTCTGCCTCCTGGGTTCAAGTGATTCTCCTGCGTCAGCCTCCTGAGTAGCTGGGATTACAGGCATGTGCCACCACACCTGGCTAATTTTGTATTTTTAGTAGAGATGAGGTTTCTCCATGTTGGTCAGGCTGGCCTTGAACTCCGGACCTCAGGTGATCTGCCCGCCTTGTGCTCCCAGAGTGCTGGGGTTACAGATGTGAGCGACCCCACCTGGACTGTTTTTATATACATATATACATATATATATATATATATATATATATATATATACACTTTTTTTTTTTTTTTTTTTTTT
>NW_022437139.1:395827-398742 GCF_009761245.1 Sapajus apella
TTTTTTTTTTTTTTTTCTGAGACAGAGATTCACTCTTGTTACCCAGGTTGGAGGGCAATGGCGCGATCTCGGCTCACCGCAACCTCCGCCTCTAGGGTTCAGGCAATTCTCCTGCCTCAGCCTCCTGAGTAGCTGGGACTACAGGCACGCGCCACCATGCCCAGCTAATTTTTTTTGTATTTTTAGTTGAGACGGGGTTTCAGCACGTTGACCAGGATGGTCTCGATCTCTTGACCTCGTGATCCACCTGTCTCGGCCTCCCAAAGTGCTGGGATTACAGGCTTGAGCCACCGCTCCCAGCCGGTTTTTTTTTTTTTTTTAAAGATGGGGTTTCACCATGATGGCCAGGCTGGTCTTGAACTCTTGATCTCAGGTGATCCACCCACCTTGGCCTCCCAAAGTGTTAGTGTTAGGATTACAGGTGTGAGCCACCGCGCCTGGTTCAAATGTATTCTTAGAATGTGTCTTGTCTGAAATTTTGTGGGCTTTTTAAATTGAAGAATTATGTTAGTGTTTCTTCTAAATAGTAATCACTTGCCACATCTGTTCTCTGTCTGTGGTGCTGCAGTCTCTCTGCTGCTGTATCACTCAGCTTTGATCTCAGCAAACTCAAACTGTCATTCCAAAGTATACCACCATTTCTTTTAGCACTTTATGTCATGGGAGACAGAAGCCAGTGTCTGAAAAGGTACCTAAGAGACAGAAATAAAGATGTATGTGACACTATTTTTTTTAGTCTTTTAAAAAGGAAATTAGGATTTGGCAATTTACATGTGAAGACCGTGTTATATTGGGCAGCAGAAAGAGCTGTGCCGGGTAAATGTAACAGACTTTTCTTTATTCTTGTATGTGGCTCTTTGCATTGTCCTCACCTGGGGCACTGCAGACACTTAACTCATTTGTAAATTTTTTACAAATGTATTCTGGTCAGAATGTTTTTGTTATATTAGGATCTGAGGTATTTTGTAGTTCATATAAGTTAGATTTATAGTTTATATAAGTTAGATTTGTAAATGATATATATCTGAGCCTAGTAAGTGGAATAATTTGTTATTTTTATTTCTTTCAGTTATATGTTCTGATTTTGCTAAAGACCTTTGGCCTGAGCAAGAGATAAAAAATTCTTTCCAGCAAGTAATTCTGACAAGATATGGAAAATGTGGCCATCAGAATTTACAATTAAGGAAAAGCTGTAAAACTGTGGATGAGTGTAAGGTGCACGAAGGAGGTCATAATGGACTTAACCAGGGTGTGACAGCTGCCCAGAGCAAAATAGCTTATTATGAGAAATGTGTGCAAGTCTTTCATAAATATTCAAATTCAAAGAGATGTAAGATGAGACGTACTGGAAAAAATCACTTCAGATGTAAAAAATGTGGCAAATCATTTTGTATGCTTTCACAACTAACACAACATGAGATGAATCACGCTGGAGAGAAACCCTACAAATGTGAAGAATGTGGCAAAGCTTTTAAAAAGTCCTCAACCCTTACTAATCATAAGATAATTCATACTGGAGAGAAGCCCTACAAATGTGATGAATGTGGCAAAGCTTTTAACCAGTCCTCAACTCTTACCAGACATAAGATAATTCATACTGGAGAGAAACTCTACAAATGTGAAGAATGTGGCAAAGCTTTTAACCGGTCCTCAAACCTTTCTAAACATAAGATAATTCATACTGGAGAGAAACCCTACAAATGTAAAGAATGTGGCAAAGCTTTTAAACAGTCCTCAAACCTTACTAATCATAAGAAAATTCATACTGGGGAAAAACCCTACAAATGTGAAGAATGTGGCAAAGCCTTTACCCTATCTTCACACCTTACTACACATAAGAGAATTCACACTGGAGAGAAACCCTACAAATGTGAAGAATGTGGCAAAGCCTTTAGTGTATTCTCAACCCTTAGTAAACATAAGATAATTCATACTGAAGAGAAACCCTATAAATGTGAAGAATGTGGCAGAGCTTTTAACCGGTCCTCACACCTTACTAATCATAAGGTAATTCATACTGGAGAGAAACCCTACAAATGTGAAGAATGTGGTAAAGCCTTTACCAAGTCCTCAACTCTTACTTACCATAAGGTAATTCATACTGGAAAGAAACCCTACAAATGTGAAGAATGTGGTAAAGCCTTTAGTATATTCTCAATCCTTACTAAACATAAGGTAATTCATACTGAAGAGAAACCCTACAAATGTGAAGAATGTGGCAAAACTTTTAACTACTCCTCAAATTTTACTAATCATAAAAAAATTCATACTGGAGAGAAACCCTATAAATGTGAAGAATGTGGTAAAGACTTTATTCTGTCCTCACACCTTACTACACATAAGATGATTCATACTGGGGAGAGACCCTTCAAATGTAAAGAATGTGGCAAAGCCTTTAACCAGTCCTCAACTCTTATGAAACATAAGATAATTCACACTGGCGAGAAACCCTACAAATGTGAAGAATGTGGCAAAGCCTTTAACCAGTCCCCAAACCTTACTAAACATAAGAGAATTCATACCAAAGAGAACCCCTACAAATGTAAATAATGTGTCAAAGCATTTAATGTATTTTCCCCTTTTATTAAAACACAGGATAATTCATACTGGAAGGAACCCCTATAAATGTGATAAATGTGGCAAAGCCTTTAACCAGCTCTTAATCCTTACTGAACATAACATAATTCATACTAGAGAGAAACCAGCAAATGTAAAGAATGTGGAAGCATTTAACTGATCCTCAAATCTTACTAAACATAAGAAAATTTATACTGGAGAGAAGCTACAAACCTGGAAGACATCAGTAATTTTGATAACACCTCAGACTTTTCTAAACATGAAAGAAATCGTACTGGTAAGAAACTTTAAAAATGTAAAAAATGTGACAAAACCTTTTTTTTTTTTTTTTTTTTTTT
>NW_022437139.1:398842-404575 GCF_009761245.1 Sapajus apella
GAGACGGGGTTTCACCATATTGGTCAGGCTGGTCCCGAACTCCTGACCTCAGGTGATCCACCTGCCTCGGCCTCCCAAAGAGCTGGCATTACAAGCATGAGCCACTGTGCCCAGCCTTTTTTTTTTCTTTTTTCTTTTTTTGTTTTTTTGAGTTTTGCTCTTTCACCCAGGCTGGAGTGCACTGGCATGATCACTGGCTCACTGCAACCTCCGCCTTCTAGTTTCGCGTGATTCTCCTGCCTCAGCCGCTAAAGTAGCTGGGATTATAGGCACGCACCACCACCACTGCCCCCCACCCCCTTAAGTTTTGTATTTTTAGTAGAGACAGGATTTCACCATGTTGGCCAGGCTGCTCTCGAACTCCTGACCTTGTGATCTGCCCGATTCAGCCTTCAGAAGTGTTGGGATTACAGGCATGAGCCACTGCGTTCAGCCAAAATTTTTAATGAGTACTCACACCTTATTGCCAGGAAAGCATCTGTACTTGAGAAAAATTATACAAATATAAAGACTGTGAAAAAGCCATTAATGTCTGCTAACATCTTACTTAACATCAGAGTACTTAATAAAAGCATTGTAAATTCAATAACTGTCAAAAAAATTTTCAGAAAATAAAAGCTTTTAAAGTAAAGAAGAATATTTATTGGGCCGGGCGCGGTGGCTCACGCCTGTCATCCCAGCACTTTGGGAGGCCAAGGCGGGTGGATCACAAGGTCAAGAGATCGAGACCATCCTGGTCAACATGGTGAAACCCCGTCTCTACTAAAAATACAAAAAATTAGCTGGGCATGGTGGCGTGTGCCTGTAATCCCAGCTACTCAGGAGGCTGAGGCAGGAGAATTGCCTGAACCCAGGAGGCGGAGGCTGCGATGAGCCGAGATTGCGCCATTGCATTCCAGCCTGGGTAACGAGAGGGAAACTCCGTCTCAAAAAAAAAAAAAAAAAAAAAAAAATAGAATATTTATTTTGGGCCAGACACGGTGTCTCACGCCTGCAATCCCAGCACTTTGGGAGGCCGAGGTGAGAGGATCACGAGGTCAGGAGTTCGAGACCAGCCTGGACAACACAGTGGAATTCCATCTCTACTAAAAATACAAAATTAGCCTGGCATCAGGAGGCTGGGGCAGGAGAATTGCATGAACCTGGGAGGCGGAGATTGCAGTGAGCCAAGATTTCGCCATTGCACTCCAGCTTGGGAAGCAAGAGCAACACTGTGTCTCCAAAAAAAAAAAAAAAAAAGAAAGAATATTTATTTTGAAGACAAACATTACAAATATAAAGAGGGTTATAGTATTTTACTTGTATCACAGATCTTGTTGTACACATTTTGTACTAGAGAAATCCCTAAAGCAGTCGCTTAAAGTTTGTTCAGCATCAGGGAATTTAGATTGGAGAAAAAACCTGTAAATTTGGAGAAAAAAAATATCTAAAACTACAACTTAGACAACACCAGAGGGTTCATACTAAGATATATTTTTGCAGATGCAGTATATATTTAAAACATTTAATCCAAAATTGTCTATGTAAATATCAGTAGAAATATCTAAGGTACTGACATTTCAGACATTATACTGTATCAGAGTGCTGAAGATAAAAAAATCCAAACTCACATTGGTAGATAAATTTATTTGTATATAACTTTAAAAGTAGAAAATTTTTTGAAAGGTTGTAATTACATTCAAAGTCTATTTTTGCCTTGAAAAGAAGTACAGATTTTTTGAAAAGCTACTAATGATGTAATTCAACTCTCAAATTATTTCATGCTATTTCTTAATTTCTATTGTATTCACATGTGAAAACGTGATCAGTTGTCATTGCATCAAAGATATAAGAGATTTTTTATTTTTAGGTAGATGTTATGTATGACATTTTCCATGGAAGAGCAAGGACATTAAAATGTAACATGCATGATGAAAATCTAAGTGGAGAGGCATTTGTGGTTAACTTATACTGAGTGGTGCATGAGGTGGGTGTCCAGAGTAATATTCTTTTGCCTTATAGTGAGAGAAACATTTTGAAGTTTTGTTAAAATTAAACTTAATAATATATCATTTTACTACTTGTACTTTTATGTAATAAAATGGAATACATTTAAAATTTTTCAGATTATGTGTGAACTTAATTTTTTAATTAAATATTTTTAACATGTTAAGACTATTGTGCATTCCATGAAGCATTATGCCACTAACTTAAACCTATCCCATCTATGGGATAGGGTCATTTTTAGCAACATAGTAAAAACTAGATAGAAGTATTAAAAAAACTATACATTTTTGGGCCGGGCACGGTGGCTCACGCCTGTAATCCCAGCACTTTGGGAGGCCGAGGCGGGTGGATCACGAGGTCAAGAGATCGAGACCATCCTGGTCAACATGGTGAAACCCCGTCTCTACTAAAAATACAAAAAATTAGCTGGGCATGGTGGCGCGTGCCTGTAATCCCAGCTACTCAGGAGGCTGAGGCAGGAGAATTGCCTGAACCCAGGAGGCGGAGGTTGCAGTGATCACGCCATTGCACTCCAGCCTGGGTAACGAGCAAAACTCCGTCTCAAAAAACAAAACCAAAAAAAACTATACATTTTTGAGTTCTAAATAAATTTTTTAAAAATTTGTTATATGTACACTTTTGAACATTTGGCCTCTCTGCCTGCAAACACATATGACTTTTAGTTTTGATTTACATAAAGTTAAATAAACACATACATTGTTCTAAAGATAAACCTTAGGTGTAAGAAAATTATGAAGTAAGTGTCTTCTTGTGGATATGAGTTTGTAACTATTTTCAAAAGAGCATATTGAAACAAAACAAATCATTTTAATAAGATCACTAATTTACTGGGAAACTAAACACCGCAAAAAAATCTGAAACCAAATGTATACACTTTGCTTTGTATTGAATTTGTTACTGTAATACGGCTTATGGTTTAGAATCTCCCTATGCAGATTGTCTGTTTTAACTTGCCCAGTATGTAGGCTAGACCCATAATCAATTTCTTCTTATAATTTTCTTGTTTTATAGTTTGTGCAGTATTCATTATGTGATCTCATCAGGGATTATAAAAATGTTTTTTATGAAATTTAGTAGTGTACACAAAGTAAATTTTAGATGTAAATCCACAATTAGTGTAATAAGTTATGTTTTATTTAGTTAGAACATTTCAAAAAAAAAAAGATTTCATTTTGTTCAATTAGAGAACCCCATATGAGCCTACTTTTCTTTTTTTTTTTTCCTTTAATATGAATTAGTCATAAACCTAGTTTTCTTTAGTTATTGTTCCTTTCACTTTTTTTTTTTTTTTTTTTTTTTTTGAGATGGAGTTTTGCTCTTGTTAGCCAGGCTGGAGTGCAGTGGCAGGATCTCCCCTCACCGAAAACTCCACCTCCCAGGTTCAAGCGATTCTCCTGCCTCAGCCTCTGGAGTAGCTGGGATTACAGACATGTGCCACCAGGCCCTGCTAATTTTGTATTTTTAGTAGAGAAAGAGTTTCTCCATGTTGGTCAGGCTGGTCTTGAGCTCCCGACCTCAGGTGATCCGCCCACCTCAGCCTCCCAAAGTCTTGGGATTACAGGTGTGAGCCACCGTGCCCGGCCCCTTTCATTTTTTATAATTGACATAAGTAAATGTATTTCTTTTTATTTATTTTATTTTATTTATTTATTTGAGACGGAGGCTCACTCTGTCACCCAGGTTGTATGCAGTGCAGTGGTTCAATCTTGGCTCACTGTAATACCCCCACCCCGCCCAGGTTCAAACGATTCTCCTGCCTCAGCCTCCCGAGTAGCTGGGACGACAGGCCTGTGCCACCATGCCCAGCTAATTTTTTTGTATTTCTAGTAGAGAGTGTTTGACCATGTTAGCCAGGATGGTCTTGATCTCCTGACCTCATGATCTGCCTGCCTTGGCCTCCCAAAGTGCTGGGCTTACAGGCATGAGCCACCACATCCAGCCTAATTTATTTATTCATTGAGCCATTTTTTTCGGTAAGTACTAGGTAGCCTTCATAAGTCATGAGGCTGTTTTTTGTTTGTTTGTGCTTTTTTTTTTTGAGATGGAGTTTCGCTCTTGTTGCCCAGGCTGGAGTGCAATGGCCCGACCTTGGCTCACCGCCACCTCTGCCTCCCAGGTTCAAGTGATTCTCCTGCCTCAGACTCCGAAGTAGCTGGGATTACAGGCATGCACCACCACACCTGGCTAATTTTTTGTACTTTTAGTACAGACGAGGGTTTCTCCATGTTGGTCAGGCTGGCCTCGAACTCCTAGCTTCATGTGATCCACCCGTCTTGGCCTCCCAAAGTGCTGGAATTACAGGCATGAGCCACCGAACCTGATCTTGTTTGTTTTGAGACAGTGTCTCACTCTGTCACCCAGGCTGGAGTGCAGTGGCTCAATCTTGGCTCACTGTAACCTCTGCCTCCTGGGTTCAAGCAAATCTTCTGCCTCAGCCTCACGAGTAGCTGGGATTACAGGCACATGCCACTACCCTAGGCTAATTTTTTTGTATTCTTAGTAGACATGGGGTTTCACCATGTTTGCCAGGCTGGTCTCAAACTCTTGACTTTGTGACCTGCCTGCCTCAGTCTCCCAAAGTGCTGGGATTACAGGCATGAGCCACAGCACCCAGCCAAGGCTGTTTTTATGTATAAATGTAGCAAACAAACATAGTGCTTGCTGTGTAACAAATGCTTTATACTAAGCCATTAATATTTCTGCTGGAGTTAGTCTGTAACTTCAAGTCAGAGATGGAAAATATCAAATATAGCATGGAGAAAATATAGCATGGATTCTTTATATGGAGAGGACATTTTGTTCCAGGCTACAAAGCTGACTTGCTGAATTTAAAGAAAAATTCTACTGCTTATATATTCTAATTATCTTTAGGTTTTTTTTTTTTTTTTTGAAATGGAGTCTCGCGCTGTAACCCAGGCTGGAGTGCAGTGGCCCGATCTTGACTCATTACAATGTCCACCTCACCTGGTGCCGGGAGTTCGAGACCAGCCTGATCGGCATGGAGAAACCCTGTCTCTACTAAAAATACAGAATTAGCCGGGTGTGGTGGTAAATAACTTGTAATCCCATCTGCTCGAGAGACTGAGGCAGGAGAATCTCTTGAACCCGGGAGGCAGAGATTGCGGTGAGCCGAGATTGCGCCATTGCACTTGGTCCTGGGCAACGAGTGAAACTCTATCTCAAAAAACTTAGATAAATAAAATAAAATGACCTCCACAAATTTGAAATTTGAAATGTTTCTTTTCCATATTGATATTACAATTTGAAGAAATTTCTGATTCATATAATTTTTTTACTGAGGTACAGTCTACAGTTTTTATTCTTCGACCTAAGTATAGCCAACTCCTTGGTCATTTTCTCTAGAAATTTTGGAAATTATGGCAACTGTTAGATTAAAAGATTTCCCATTATTTTGCATGCAAACTTGCTTACTGTGTTTGCTCACAGATGGCACAATAAACAACACCTGCCCATTTACTGTTTTTCACACCGTTATCATCAGCACCAGAAACTCCAGGTGCTTAGAAGCCCTAGACTCCATTGGCTCCTCTCATACATTGTGCTGTTGTCCACAACATGCTAGTAAATATCAGAGTTTCTATGGGTATGGCTGAAAATTTATGTGAAAAAAACAACACAAAAATTATGTATTTTGGATACTGTTCAGCCAAGTTAATGAAAAACATACAGTATTTGAAACACTGTTATCCTTCTATGATGTTTAAA
>NW_022437139.1:404675-411316 GCF_009761245.1 Sapajus apella
TGAGACGGAGTTTCACTCATGTTACCCAGGCTGGAGTGCAATGGCGCGATCTCGGCTCACCGCAACCTCCGCCTCCTGGGTTCAGGCAATTCTCCTGCCTCAACCTCCTGAGTAGCTGGGATTACAGGCATGCGCCACCATGCCCAGCTAATTTTTTGTATTTTTAGTAGAGACGGGGTTTCACCATGTTGACCAGGATGGTCTCAATCTCTTGACCTCGTGATCCACCCGCCTCGGCCTCCCAAAGTGCTGGGATTACAGGCTTGAGCCACCGCGCCCAGCCACATTGTCTTTATTTACTCATTAGATGTTGAGTGCTGCAAACAACATAGAAGTGCAAACATTCCTTCATTGTGATTTTTTTTTTTTCATTTTGGATATATTTTTAATACGACAGCTGGGTGTGGTGGCTCATGCCTGTAATCCCAGCACTTTGGGAGGCTGAGGCAGGCAGATCACCTGAAGTCAGGAGTTCGAGACCAGGCTGGCCAACCTGGTGAAATCCCATCTCTACTAAAAATATAAAAAATTAGCCAAGTGTGGTAGTGCACACCTGTAATCCCAGCTATTTAGGAGGATGAGGCATGAGAATCACTTGAACCCAGGAGGCGGAGTTTGCAGTGAACGGAGATCCTGCCACTGCACTTCAGCCTGGGCAACTGTGAGACTGCGTCTCAAAAAAAAAAAAAAGAGTCCAATTGCTGTATTATATGGCAGTTTGATTTTAAATATTTTGAAAAATCTCTATTTTGTTTTCCAAAATGGCTGCCCTCATTTACACTCGTACCAATAGTGTACAAGCGTTCCCTTTTCTTCACATCTTTATCAACATTTGTTTTCTTTTTAGTAAGAGTCATTCTATCAAAAATGAGTGTGTATCTCATAGTTTTTTTGGCTTGACTTTCAATGAAAATAATTGACATTAATACTTTTTTTTTTTGAGACGGAGTTTCGCTCTTGTTGCACAGACTGGAGTGCAGTGGCCCGCTCTCTGCTCACGGCAACCTCCACCTCCTGGGTTCAAACTATTCTCCTGCCTCAGCCTCCCGAGTAGCTGGGGTGACAGGCATGCAGCACCATGTCTGGCTAAGTTTTTGTATTTTTAGTAGAGACGAGGTTTCACCATGTTGGTCAGGGTGGTTTTGAACTCCAGACCTCGTGATCCGCCCACCTCAGCCTCCCAAAGTCCTGGAATTACAGGCATAATCCACCGCACCTGGCCAAGAATTTTTTTTAAATGTAAATATTGGCTGTATGTATGTCTTTTCTTGAAAAATATTTAAGCATTTTGGCTTTTTTTTTTTTCTTCTTTTTTTGAAACAGTGTCCCACTCTTGTCCCCCAGGCTGGAGTGCAGTGGTGCATTCTTGGCTCATAGCAACCTCTGCCTCCCGGGTTCAAGCAATTCTCCTGCCTCAGCCTCCCAAGTGGCTGGGACTACAGGCACCGGCCACCATACTCAGCTTATTTTTGTATTTTTAGTAGAGACGGGGTTTCACCATGTTGACCAGGATGGTCTCGATCTCTTGACCTCGTGATCCACCCGCCTCAGCCTCCTAAAGTGCTGGGATTACAGGCTTGAGCCACCGCGCCCAGCTACCAGGCTGGTTTTCAATTCCTGACCCCAGGTGATCCGCCCACCTTGGCCTCCTAAAGTGCTAGGATTACAGGCGTAAGACATCACACCTGGCCTTGCTCTTTTTTTTTTTTTTTTTAAAGACGGGGGTTTCACTGTGTTGGTCAGGCTGGTCTTGAACTCCCGACCTCAGGTGATCTGCCCGCCTTGGCCTCCAAAGTGCTTGGATTACAGGCATGAGCCACCATGCCTGGCCGCTCATTTTTAATGGTTATTTGTTTTTTGTTAGGTAGTCATTTGAGTTTTTATGGTTTTTTTTTTTTTTTTTTTTTTTTTGAGGCGGAGTTTCGCTCTTGTTACCCCGGCTGGAGTGCAATCGCGCGATCTCGGCTCACCGCAACCTCTGCCTCCTGGGTTCAAGCAATTCTCCTGCCTCAGCCTCCCGAGTAGCTGGGACTACAGGTGTGCGCCACCATGCCCAGCTAATTTTTTTTGTATTTTTAGTAGAGACGGGGTTTCACCGTGTTGACCAGGATGGTCTCGATCTCTTGACCTCATCATCCACCCGCCTCGGCCTCCCAAAGTGCTGGGATTTATGTATTTTTTATATTAACCTCTTGTCACATGTGATTTGCACATATTTTCTCTCATTTTTCAGTTGTCTCATCCTGTTGATTTCATCAGATTCTGTGCAGCAGCTTATTAATTTGAAGTAAACTGACTCATCTCTTTTTCCTTTAATTTCCTTGGGTTTGAGGTTAAATCATAAAGACACTGTCAGCCAGGTGCAGAGATACATGTCTGCAATCCCAGCACTTTGGAGGCCGAGGTGGGCGAATCACCTGAAGCCAGTTTGAGACCAGCCTGGCCAACATGGTAAAACTCTGTCTCTACTAAAAATACAAAAATTGCCAGACATGGTGGCACACACTAGTATCAGCTACTTGGGAGGCTGAGGCAGAAGAATTGCTTGAATCCGGGAGATGGAGATTGCAGTGAGCCGAGATCACACAAATGCACTCCAGCCTTTGCAACAGAGCGAGACTACATATCAAAAAAACAAAAACAAAAAGGTACTGCCTAGACCAATGTTATGGGGCTTGTATTCTATGTTTGTGTATTAATTTCAGAGTTTCAAGCCTTACATGTAAGTTTTTTTAATTTGTTTTGAGTTGATTTTTACATATGGTGTGAAATGAGGGTCTCATTGCTTTGCATTTGGCTATAAAGTTTTCTCAACACCATTTATTGAAGAGACTATACTGTCCTTTCCCTGAGAAATTGTCATCTATATTTAAAATCAGATAGCTGTAAATACATGGATATATTTTTGGTTTCTATGTATTCATTTTTATTCAAGTATACTGCTTTGGTTACTATAGCATTGTGGTATATTTCAAAGTAAGATTATGTGATGCCTTTAGCCTTCCTTTTTTGCTTGATTGCTCTGGGTATTCAAAGTTTTTTGTGGTACCATATAAATGTTATATACATTTAAAATTTTTTTACAAAGTCACTGGTATTTTGATATAGGTTACATTATATCTGTAGATTATTTTGTGTAACACACTTATTTACCCATTTTTTTTTTTTTTTTTTTTTTTTTTGAGACGGGGTTTTTTTCTTTTTTCCCAGGCTGGAGTGCAATGGCGCGATCTCGGCTCACCGCAACCTCCGCCTCCTGGGTTCAGGCAATTCTCCTGCCTCAGCCTCCTGAGTAGCTGGGACTACAGGCACGCGCCACCATGCCCAGCTAATTTTTTGTATTTTTAGTAGAGACGGGGTTTCACCATGTTGACCAGGATGGTCTTGATCTCTTGACCTCGTGATCCACCCGCCTTGGCCCCCCAAAGTGCTGGGATTAAAGGCTTGAGCCACCGCGCCCTATTTACCCATATTAATAGTACCAGTTTGTGAATGAGTAATATTTTTCATTTGTGTATTACTTTTATTTTTTTTTTTCCCAAGACAGAGTCTTGCTTTGTTACCCAGGCTGGAGGGTAGTGGTGTAATCTCGGCTCACTGCAACCTCTGCCTCCTTGGGTTCAGCAATTCTCCTGCCTTAGCCTCCTAAGTAGCTGAGATTACAGGTGTGTGCCACCACGCCTGGCTAAGTTTTGTATTTTTAGTAGAGATAGGGTTTCACCATGTTGACCAAGCTGCTCTCGAACTCCTGACCTCAAGTGATCCACCTGCCTCTGCCTCCCAAAGTGGTGGGATTACAAGTGTGAGCCACTGCACCCAGCCTACTTAATTTTTTTACTTTAATGTTCTTTAGATTATAACATAAGGTGTTTCACCTTTTTGCTTCAATTCATTTCAAAGTATAGTTACTACAGTTACTGTAGCTGGGATTTTTTTTAAATTTCATTTTGAGATAGTTATTGTTCATGTGTAGAAATGCTACTGATTTTTGTATGTTGATTTGTATTCTGCAATTTTAATAAATTTGTTTATTAGTTCCAGTAGTTCTTAGTAAAGCCTTAGGATTTTCTGTACTTAAAATTATATCAGCCAAGCATGGTGGCTTATGCCTGCAATCCCAGCACTTTGGGAGGCTGAGGGGGGTGGATCACGAGGTCAGGAGATCAAGACCATCCTTGGTAACACACTGAAACCTGTCTCTACTAAAAGTACTAAAAATTAGCCAGGTGTGGCAGCAGGCGTCTGTAGTCTCAGCTACTTGGGAGACTGAGGCAGGAGAATAGCTTGAACGTGGGAGGCAGAGGCTGCTGTGAGCCAAGATTGCACCACTGCACTCAGCCTGAGTAACAGAGCTAGACTCCATCTTCAAAATATATATATATATAATCTGCAAACAAAAATAATTTCTTTTCTTCCAATCTGAATGTCTTTGCTTTATTTTCATTTTATTTTTTTTTTTTTTTTTGAGACGGAGTTTCGCTCTTTTTACCCAGGCTGGAGTGCAATGGCGCGATCTCGGCTCACCGCAACCTCCGCCTCCCGGGTTCAGGCAATTCTCCTGCCTCAGCCTCCTGAGTCGCTGGGATTATAGGCACACGCCACCATGCCCAGCTAATTTTTTGTATTTTTAGTAGAGACGGGCTTTCACCATGTTGACCAGGATGGTCTCGATCTCTTGACCTCGTGATCCACCCGCCTTGGCCTCCCACAGTGCTGGGATTACAGGCTTGAGCCACCGCGCCCGGCATCTTTGCTTTATTTTCTAATTTTCTTTTTGGACATTTAGCACTATGTTTAGTAAGACTGTAGAAAGTGGGCATCCACCCAGGCTCATGCCTGTAATTTATTACTCATGCCTGCAATCCCAGCACTTTGGAAGGCCAAGGCAGGCGGATCACGTGAGATCAGGAGTTCGGGACCAGCTTGTCCAACATGGTGAAACCCAGTCTCTACTAAAAACATAAAAATTAGCCAGATATGGAGGCAGGCACCTATAATCCCAACTACTTGGGAGGCTGAGGCAGGAGAATCATTTGAACCTAGGAGGCAGAGGTTGCAGTGAGCCAAGATTCTGCCATTGCACTCCAGCCTGGGTGAAAAGAGTGGGACTCTGTATGGAAAGAAAAGGAAGGAAGGAAGGAGGGAGGGGGGGAGGAAGAGAGGGAAGGAGGAAGGAAGGAAGGAGGGAAGGAAGGAGGAAAGGAGGGAAGGAGAGAAGGAGGGAAGGTGGGAGGGAGGGAGGGAAGGAAGGATGGAAGGAAAGAGGGAAGGAAGGAGCATCCGTTTAATTGCATCTATTTAATTGTTAGAGTTGTGAAATCATCACTAATTTCACATAAATAGTAGACATCCTCAGAGACTACTATGTACATCTCTATGCAAGCAAACTAAAAAATTTAGAGAAAATAGAGGCCAGGCATGGTGGCTCATACCTGTAATCCCAGCACTTTGGGAGGCCAAGGTGGATGGATCATCTGAGGTCAGAAACAATATGTAAAGTATGTAAAGATATTTAATTAGTAATAAAACCAGCTACCAACCATAGAAAGCCCTGGATAAGATGAATTCATAGCCAATTTTTTTCACATATACGAAGATAAGCTGGTATAACCCCTACTGAGTATATTTCAAAAATCAAGGTGGAAGTCCTTCCTAAAATGTTATTTGAAACCAGTATCATCTTGATAGCAAAACCTAGTGAAGGCCGGGCGAGGTGGCTCACGCCTGTAATCCCAGCACTTTGGGAGGCCGAGGCGGGTGGATCACGAGGTCAAGAGATCGAGACCATCCTGGTCAACATGGTGAAACCCCGTCTCTACTAAAACTACAAAAAATTAGCTGGGCATGGTGGCGCGTGCCTGTAGTCCCAGCTGCTCAGGAGGCTGAGGCAGGAGAATTGCCTGAACCCAGGAGGCGGAGGTTGCGGTGAGCCGAGATCGTGCCATTGCACTCCAGCCTGGGTAACAAGAGTGAAACTCCATCTCAAAAAAAAAAAACACCAAAAAACCAACACATGCTGGTGAGGCTGTGGAGACATAGAAATGCATTTAAACTGTTGATGATAAAGTAAATTTGGTCAATCACTGTGAAAGAAGTACCACAGTTCCTCCAAGACATGCCATTTGACCCAGCAATCTCATTACTGAGTATATACCCCCAAAATATAAATTATTCCATTATAAAGATACGTGGATGTGTATGTTCATTGCAGCACTATTCACAATAACAAAGACATGGAATTAATTCAAATACCCATCACTGATAGACCAGATAAAGAAAATGTGGCACATATGCACCTTAGAATACTAGGCAGCCATTAAAAAAGACTCAGGTCTTAAACCCAGGTTAGAATGCATTGGCATGATCTTGGCCCACTGCAACCTTGGCCTCCTGGTTTCAAGCTATTCTCCGGCCTCAGCCTCCCAAGTAGCTGGGATTACAGGCATGCACAACTATGCCTGGCTAATTTTTGTATTTTTTATAATACACAAAATTTTTGTTCCAAAGAAAATCAACATTTACTTTTGTATTAGTGTATTATATATACAAAGCTAATTCTAATAAAGCTGTATAAATAAATCCACACAATTTGTCGATTTTGACCACTCTAGATTAATATACATGGTTTAAAATATTTATTT
>NW_022437139.1:411716-431229 GCF_009761245.1 Sapajus apella
TGTTACCCAGGCTGGAGTGCAATGGCGCGATCTCGGCTCACCGCAACCTCCGCCTCCTGGGTTCAGGCAATTCTCCTGCCTCAGCCTCCTGAGCAGCTGGGACTACAGGCACACGCCACCATGCCCAGCTAATTTTTTGTATTTTTAGTAGAGACGGGGTTTCACCATGTTGACCAGGATGGTCTCGATCTCTTGACCTTGTGATCCACCCGCCTCGGCCTCCCAAAGTGCTGGGATTACAGGCTTGAGCCACCACGCCCGGCATGTAAACTCTATTCTATGAATGCAAAGATGTTTCATCATATACAAGTAAATAAATGTGATTCACCATGCTGTTCCGTTACTAAGAACAGGAATGATACCGAGCTCGGATTTATAATTTGGAGGCAGGTTCGCGAGAAGAAAACACCAAGCCGAGAATAACAAGGTAAAAGAAGAGGATTTTATTTACAAAAGGGACATACCCAGAGGCCGTCCGTCCGGACACTCAGCACCGGCGTTACAGCAGCACGGGCAAAACGCAAGTCAGAACTCTAAGCAATCTCTTCGTCTCTCTTTTTCCCTCTCTTCAGCACCGGCGTTACAGCAGCAGGGGCAAGGCGCAAGTCACAGCTCTCAGCAATCTCTCTCTTCCTCTCTCTCTTTTTCCCTCTTTCCGTCTCTTTGGTTTTTTTTGTCTATATTTTATATGTTGCAGTTCAACTTAGGTCATAAAGTAAACACCAGCTGCTCTTTGTCTTGTCTCTCACGAACGTTTTCGTTATGTAACAGCAATCCTTGGCTTTGTTTACGGTTCTCGAAGAGACGGGAATTGGCCAGATTCCCGCCTCCTCGGAAATAAGCCAGGGTCATCATGAGCTCCTAATGCCCCAGGCTTACTGCCAAAGAAATGATAACTTTAGTTCCCAAGGTCCAAGAAACTTAGAGCAAACACTGGGCATGACTTTTCTTATATTAACCCTACACATGCAAAGATAGTTTTTAAAAAACGATTATCACAAGCTGGTCTAGGTGGCTCAAGCCTGTAATCCCACCACTTTGGGAGGCTGAGGTGAGGGGATTGCCTGACTTCAGGAGTTTGAAATCAACCTGATCAACATGGTGAAACCCCGTCTCTACCAAAAATAAAAAAATAATTATCACAATAATTGCAGAAAAGGCATTCAAGGAACTCTAATAATTATTTATAAAAATATTCTCAACAAAATAAGCATTGAAGAAATATGCCTCAAAATAGTAAGAGCCACCTATGTCAAATCCTCAGCCAGCATCATACTGAACAGGCAAAATCTGGATGAGGTCTCCATAAGAATAAAAATAAGAGGGCCAGGTGCAGTGGCTAAGGTCTGTAATCCTAGGTCTTTGGAAGGCTGAGACAGGTGGATCACCTGAGGTCAGGAATTCGAGACCAGCCTGACCAACAGGGTAAAACCCCATATGTACTAAAAATACAAAAAATTTGCTGGGCATGGTGGTGCATACCTGTAATCCCAGCTACTCAGGAGGCTGAGGAAGGAGAATCGCTTGAACCTGGGAGGTTGCAGTGAACCAAGATCACATTATTGAAATCCAGCCTGGCCAAGAAGAGTGGGAATCTGGGGAAAAAAAAAAAGAGAGAGAGAGAGAGAGGAGAAAGAGAGAGAGGGGGAGAGGAGGGAGGGAGGGAGGAGAGGGGAGGAGAGAAAGAAGAGAGACAGAAAAGAGAAAAAGAAGCCGGGCACAGTGGCTCATGCCTGTAATCCTAGCACTTTGGGAGGCTGAGGTGGGTGGATCACCTGAGATCGGGAGTTCAAGATCAGCCTGACCAACATGGAAAAACCCCGTCTCTACTAAAAATACAAAATTAGCTGAGCCAGATGGCGCGTGCCTGTAATCCCAGCACTTCGGGAAGCCTAGGCGGGTGGATCACGAGGTCAAGAGATCCAGACCAGTCTGGCCAACATGGTGAAACCCCATCTTTACTAAAAATCCAAAAATTAGCCAGGCCTGGTGGCACGTGCCTATAGTCCCAGCTACTCAGGAGGCTGAGGCTGGAGAATCGCTTGAAACCAGGACGCGCGGTGAGCCAAGATTACACCATTGCACTCTAGCCTGACGACAGAGTGAGACTCCCTCTCAAAAAAAAAAAAAAAAAACTGAAAATTTAAAACACTTGTTATTATTTTCATTTGTGTATAGCCATATATTATTTATAAATGCATATGACCTTACACACAAGGTTGAATGCAAATACCCTCTGGAGTGGGCCTGGCTCAGCTCAGGGAGGAAGCCCTGCCTGAAAAGACTGCAGCCTAGGCTGTCACTCTTTCTTGATTCAGCCCAGCACCTAATCACATCTTCTGTCACTCAGGGCCTGAGGGGGTGGGGTTTTAAACGTTATCCAATGAACGACTTTAGGCTGGGAACTGTCCAATCAGACACGTAGCTGGAGCGAACAGGACGGATTCCGGAACGTGGCGGGTCCTTTGTCTCCCGTTGCAGCTGCAGCTCTAGGTCTTCTCTTCGCTGCTCGGCGTCCTCAGCTGCAAGAGGCCCAGCGTCTGCGGCCCTGTGACCTACAGGTATTCGGAGATGCACAGCTCAGACGCGGGACCCCCTGGAAGCCTAGAAATGGTGAGGGTGCCGGGTCCGTCAAACCGAGAGAGGGGAAGGGGTTGGTTGGAACCGGTGGGAAGCGGCTGTGGCTGGACTCAGGCCTCCCCGCGGTCAGCTCCACAATTTGCGCCCTGAGTTCTCCTGGCGCAGCTCGGCCTCAGTCTCCTTCAGCCCCAAGATGGCGGCTGCACCGACAGCAGGGCCCCGGGCGTCCTGTCTCTTCCCTGCCAGTGACTGTGCCCTGGTCTGGAGCCCTCTTTGAGCAGCTTTGCACCCGCAGCCGCGTCTCTCCCAGATTGTGCAGGGACCACGGGAGGGTCGTCAGGGGAGAATCCTGAGTTGGGGTGCGCGTTCATGAATGGGAACAGCTTTGGTCCGTGGGGTACCCAGTTCCTGTTTTCTCCTGTTAAAAATATGTGGGAGCCACTGCAAAAATATTAAAGAATTTAATCAAACAGTGGTTCTAGAATTGTAGCGCACCCAGCTATAGTTTGTAGTTTGTGGTCTATGGGAGAGGCTTGAAGGAAAGTCTTTTTGTAAAATGCATGATGAAGAAAACCAAATTAATAATTTGTTAGGTACAGTTATGTGATATCTTAATTTGTACATTAAAGGTGAAAATTTCCTGGTTATGTAATCAGAGCTTAATTCACACATTACAGTTGCTGAAACCTGAATTTTGTTTCTCTGAATGTAGTAATTAAAAATAATGCACCTGAGTTAGATTTTTTGTTTTGTTTTTTTAAAGACGGGGTTTCATCATATTGGTCAGGCTGGTCTCGAACTCCTGACCTCAGGTGATCCGCCCGTCTCAGCCTCCCAGTGTGCGGGGATTACAGGCGTGAGCCACCGCGCCCGGCTTTTTTGTTTTTTATTTGTTTGTTTTTGAAACGGAGTCTCACCCTGTCGCCCATGCTGGAGTGTAATGGCGCTAGGCTCACTGCAACCTCCACCTCCCGGGTTCAAATGATTGTCCTGCTTCGGCCTCTGCAAAAAGAGTTTATTAAAGGCCCAGTTAGTTTTTTTCTGGAGAGCCTCCCTTGCACATGTCCCAGCCTGCTCGCTGCAGTCATTGAAGAAGCCTTTCTGCTGAGAGAAGCTGCAGAGTCCTGGAAAGCTACAGGCAGATGCAGTTAAGGTTAAGACAAAAGGGGACTGGGAGGATCTTACAGGAGATGAGGTTGTTATTGCTTTAAGACAGTTTCTAGACTTTATAATATATAACAAAGTTAGATTTCTGTTAAAAAATTTGAATTCAGAGCCAGGTGCAGTGGCTTATGCCTGTAATTGTAATATTTTCTTTCTTTTTTTTTTTTTTTTTTTTTGAGACGGAGTTTCGCTCTTGTTACCCAGGCTGGAGTGCAATGGCGCGATCTCGGCTCACCGCAACCTCCGACTCCTGGGTTCAGGCAATTCTCCTGCCTCAGCCTCCCCAGCAGCTGGGATTACAGGCACGCGCCACCATGCCCAGCTAATTTTTTGTATTTTTAGTAGAGACGGGGTTTCACCATGTTGACCGGATGGTCTCGATCTCTTGACCTCGTGATCCACCCGCCTCGGCCTCCCAAAGTGCTGGGATTACAGGCTTGAGCCACCGCGCCCGGCAGTAATTGTAATATTTTCTGTCCATAGCATAAAATGGTTTTCCATTTGTTTGTGTCATCTCTGACTTCTCTAAGCAGTATTTTGTCATTTACCTCCCTGGTTTGCTGTATTCCTAGATATTCTGTTCTTTTTGTGCAATTTATTAGTTAAATAAATTTGACATTGAAGCATTTATTTTCTTCCTTTTTTTTTTTTTTTAATTTTTTTTTTTAAGAGACAGGGTTTCACCATGTTGGTCAGGCTGGTCTTGAACTCCTGACCTCAGGTGATCCGCCTGCCTCGGCCTCCCAAAGTGCTGGGATTACAGGCGTGAGCCACTGTGCCCGGCCGGCATTTATTTTCTTAAAAATAACTGTTGTAGTTCCCCGGTGGCTCATGCCTGTAATCTCAGCACTTTGGGAGGCCAAGGTGGGCCGGGTCATGAGGTCAGGAGTTTGAGACCAGCATTACCAATATGGTGAAACCCCATCTCTACTAAAAATAAAAATATTAGTCAGGTGTGGTGGCGAGTGCCTATAATTCCAGCTACTCAGGAGGCTGAGGAAGGAGAATCGCTTGAACTCGGGAGGCAGAGGTTGCCGTGAATTGAGATTGCACATTGAACTCCAGCCTGGGTGACAGAGCCACACTCAGTCTCAAAAAAAAAACAAAGTGGGAAAATTGATTAATTTGTTTTTCTCTAAACATAATTTTCTTTTACACAATGCTGTTTTTTTTTTCACACAGAGACTTTCTCTGCCAAAAATTTATTATTCTTTTTTTGACTCTTCTCAGTTAGGGTTATTTCTCCCCAGGGGAGACTGTAACCAAGCAGATGCAATTTCAGCCCAGTCTTGAAGAAGATAGGCCTCCACTGGCCAGGTAAGCTCTAAGCAATTGTAAATAACTACCTTGTAAAGAGGTATAATTTGTATCTTTTATTTACCATAAATATTTATTAAGCTGTAATTTTCACATTTTATTTTTATTCTGATATGTACAACTATATATAACACCAATTTCAGTATTCTAATAAACAGAAATGTATCTATAGCTTAGCAAAAAATATAAGCCTGATACATTTATATCTGTATAAGATTTGTAGAATTAATTTCCTAAGTCTCAAGGAACTAAAGTATATATACAACCCCCCCCATTAAATTTAAATCAAATAGATATATATTTTGTCAAATTGAATGCTGTATAACATTTATAACCAGATACACAAAATATAAATTGAATCATGAATGGACTGCTGATAATAGGTACCATAACTTACAAATGTGATTTCAGTTAAAAAGAGGAAAATAATTGCTTTGCTGGACTTTTAGTGCATGTGACTCACAATCACCATTACAAAAGATCATGTTAATTACAGATTATTCAGACATGTAACACACATCTAAATATTAAATTGACACAATAAGATATTTAAATTTGCAAAAAGACAGTAGAACATATGGTCAATAATACCATGACCTGCCACAGGTTTTTAATAGATAATGCAAATGATAATCAGTTCTTTACGCCACCACAAGAGAAAAACTGGTACTGGTGAATCTCACACATATCAAGGAAGAAAAAAAATGCACAATTCAATATGCAAAAAAGATTGTTTATACCACATATATACATCATAATCATGGTTGTTTGATATGAATGTTAAGTATTCTGTATTAGAGTTTGCAAAATATATATAATTCTGTTGCTTATGAGTGATTAGGAAAAGCCCAACTATTCAAACAGCCATAGAGAAAAATTTTTTGGTAAATTAACTTTTAATAAAAGTTGAAAGCGAAACTGTTGACCTCCTTATGAGTTCCTTTTAATGGAAGTTAGATGGCAAGAGCTGGTATTTTGGTTAAGTCAGCCAATTCAAAACCCACAGAGAGAAGTTACCAGGTACCAAATTTTAAAGCAGATTTTATTTATTAAAAGCATCTTAAGAAGCAGCAGAAATTACAGAAATGAAGCAATTCAGTATTTCCACTAATGATAATTGGTATTAAACAACTTAGATTCTGTGTTTGACATCTGCTATTCCTATTCTTAACTGCTCCATAAACCTTCTGAATCACAGGGCCATAACAGCAATCACTGTTGCTTACATGCTTTTTGTCAGGCAGCTCTTATGAGCCTGGAAATGTTATATTATTCCCAACCACTGACAGCAACATACATTATAGTACTTTGTATTCAAAAGGGAAAAGCCCCACATTTTTGCTTCCAACTATCATCGTCGTAAAGAAATAGTCCCAGTTCCCTGGTAACTCTGCTTTCTCTCCTGTGCATGAGACACCATTGTGAGGCACCCCCATGCCCTGCCTTGCCTCTTGTTTCTGATGGTAGTGTATTAAACACCTTTTAATGACATTCACCTTTGTTTTATGAATTAAGATCCAGGCAAAATTCAAGAAATCATGTTGCTATGCTTTGTTACCAGAAATAATACTGAGTTGGGCCAGGCACAGTGGCTCATGTCTATAATCTCAGGACTTTGGGAGGCCAAAGTGGTCAGATCACTGGGAGGTCAAGACCAGCCTGGCCAACACAGCAAAACCCTGTCTCTATTAAAAATAAAAAAGTAGTCATGTGTGGTGGCAGGTGCCTGTAATGCCACCTACTCGGGAGGATAAGGCAGGAGAATCACTTGAACCCGGGAGGCGGAGGTTTCAGTGAGCCAAAATCAGGCCATTGCCCCCCAGCCTAGGTGACAGAGTGAGACTCTGTCTCAAAAAAAAAAAAAGTAATTGATAGTTTGATAAAAATAACAATTTGTAGGCTGCTTTAGGTAGCACAGACATTTTATATCCTTTAAATTCATTAGCATAGAATGCTTTTTTATTTATTTGCATTGTCTCTCATTACTTTCAGTAATGTTTTGTAGTTCTTGTAAAGATATTTTACCTTCCTGGTTTGTGTTTGTTGCTGTTTTTTGAGTTTGAGTCTTGCTTTGTCATCGAGGTTGGAGTGCAATGGTATGGTCTTGGCTTACTACAATCTCCACCTCCAGGATTCAAGGATTCTCCTGCCTCAGATCCCCAAGTAGCTGGGACCACCAGCGTGTGCCATCACTCCTGGCTAATTTTTTGTATTTTTTAGTAGAGACGGGTTTTCACCATGTTGGCCAGGCTGGTCTTGAACTCTTGACTTTGTGATTTATGCTCCTTGGTCTCCCAAAGTGCTGGGATTACAGGCTTGAGCCACAATGCCCAGCCTACCTTCCTGGTTTAATGTATTTCTAGGTATATTATTTTTTATTTATGGCTGTTGTAAAGACAACTTCTTGATTTTATTCTCAACTTGGATGTTATTGGTGTAAGGAAATGATATTCATTTGTATATATGAATTTTGTATTCTGAGACTTTGCTGAAGTCTTTTTTTTTTTTTTTTTTGAGAAAGAGTTTCACTCTTGTTACCCAGACTGGAGTGCAATGACATGATCTCGGCTCACCGCAACCTCCGCCTCCTGGGTTCAAGCAATTCTCCTGCCTCAGCCTCCCGAGTAGCGGGGACTACAGGCGCACACCACCATGCCCAGCTAATTTTTGTATTTTTAGTAGAGACGGGGTTTCACCGTGTTGACTAGGATGGTCTTGATCTCTTGACCTTGTGATATACCTGCCTCAGCCTCCCAAAGTGCTGGGATTATAGGAGTGAGCCACCGCACCCGGCCTGAAGTCATTTTTAAGCTTAGGAGTCTTGGTAAAATCTTAACGTTTTCTAGGTAGAGAATTATATATTTCACTTCTTTTCCTATTTGAATGCTATTTATTTTGTTAGATTGCTCTAACTAGGACCTCCAGAACTATATTGAATAGAATTGTTTCGAGTGGATAGTCTTTATTTTTATTCTAATGAGAAATGCATGCAGCTTTTGCTTGCTCAGTATGATGTTGGAGGATTTGTCATACATGGCTCTTAATTATTTTGAGGTATGTTTCATCAATGCCTACTTTGTTGAGAATATTTTCATGAATATTGGATTTTCTTGAATGCTTTTTGTGCATCTATGGTGTTAATCATATAATTTTTTGCTTTTAATTACATGGTGAATCACACTTATTGACTTGTATACGATGAAACATCCTTGCACAAGTGATAGAATCCTCATGATTTTGGCAAAATAGCTTTTTGATTTCCCTGTGAATTCAGCTTGCTAGTATTTCATGGAGTTTTGTTTTGATGCTCACCAAAAATAGTGGCCATAGTTTTGTGGTGGTGGTGTTGTGTCTTCACTAGACTTTGGTATCAAGATGATGCAGATTTTATATAATAAGTTAGGGTAAAATTCCATCTGGATTTTTTTGGAATACATTCAGTGGAATTAGTGCCAGTTCATCTTTGTACATGCAGTAAAATTTGGCAGTGATCTTATATAATTCAGGCCTTTTTTTAGCTGGTATGTTTTTTATTACTAAATCAATTTCATTATATATTTTATATATTTTTGCCCTGCTCAAGAGTTCTGTTTCTTCCTGGTTCTATCTTGCAAAGTTGTGTGTCTCCAGGAGTTTATTTTCTCCGAATTTTCTAGTTTGTTTGCATAGAGATGTTCATAGTAGTATCTGATGATTTTTTGTTTGTATGTAGAATTAGTTTTGATTTCACACCTCCAACATTTAAATAGATGCAGAATGCGAAAAGAAAAAAAATGCACAATAGAAGTTTGACAAAGTTTAACATTCCTTTATGATAAATCTCTGAAAAAATATAGGTATAGAACAAACGCAGTTCAGCCAATAAGTGCCACATATAACCAAAAAATGCTAACACTGTACTGAACAGGGATATGTTGCAAGCTTTTACTCTTAAGAGCTAGAATGAGGCCGGGCGTAATGGCTCACACCTGTAATCCAAGCACTTTGGAGGCCAAGGCGGGCGGATCACCTGAGGTCGGGAGTTCAAGACCAGCCTGAACAACATGGTGAAACCTCATCTTTAAAAAAAAAAAAAAAAAAAAAGAGCTAGAACGAAGTAAGGATGCCCACTCTAGTCAGTCTTATTTTAAACATAGTACTAAATGTCCAAAAGAAGCAAATTAAAGGGTAAAATTAAAGATATCCAGATTGAAGAAAAGAAAATTATTCCTGTATAATTTTCTTTCATCCCTATACATAATCTTAAGTATACAAAAGCCTAAAACTTTAGTAAGTATTAAAAATAATAAACAGGACTGGGTTCAGTGGCTTATGTCTGTAATCCCAGCACTTTGGGAGTATGAGGTGAGCAGATGACAAGGTCAGGAGTTCAAGACCAGCCTGGCCAACATAGTGAAACCTTGTCTCTACAAAAATACAAAAATTAGCTAGGTGTAGTGGTGGGTGTCTGGTCTCAGCTACTTGGGAGGCTGAGGCTGGAGAATCACTTGAACCCAGGAGGCAGAGACTGCAGTGAGCTGAGATCATGCCACTGTGCTCCAGTCTGAACAACAGACCAACATGCCACCTCAAACAACAACAACAAAACAAATTTATTAAACTTTCAAAATAACAAAAGCACCATCAAAAAGTCATAGCATTTTTATACATTAACTATCTTTAGACCTGGCGCAGTGGTTTACGCCTGTGATCCCAGCACTTTGGGAGGCTGAGGTGGGCGCATCACAAGGTCAGGAGTTTGAGACCCGCCTGGCCACTATGGTGAAACCCCATAACTTCTTAATATACAAAAATTAGCTGAGTGTGGTGGTTGGTGGCTATGGTCCCAGCTACTCGGGAGATGAGGCAGAAGAATTACTTTATCCCGGGAGGAGGAGGTTGCAGTGAGCTGAGATAGCACCACTGCACTGCAGCCTGGGTGACAGTGAGACTCAGTCTCAAGAAAAAAAAGAGGAACAAACAAACAAAAAACTTATCTTCAAATGAAATTAAAAACCAATTTCATCTATAATAACTACAGTTTGATATAAATTTAACCAAAAACTTGAAACACATTACATTTTACTCTAAAGAACATTATAGAAATTAATACATAAATGGAATATTATTATTCATGAACTGGCATTATTAATAGTTAAATATTTGTATTACACAAGATTTTCTACAGATATAATGCAACCTCTATCAAAATACCAGTGACATACTTCATAGAAATTTTTAAAAAGTATATCTAAAATTCATATGGTACCAAAAAAGACCCTGAATAGCCAAAGCAATCATGACAAAAAAGTGAAGGTATCACCCTATCTGACTTTGAAATACACTACAAAACTATGGTAGCCAAAACAATATGGTACTTCAATAAAAAGAGAAACATAGGCCAATGGAGCAGAAGAAAAAAAGAGCAGAAATATATTCATGTATTTCCAGCTAACTGATTTTAAATACAGATGACTTTTTAAAAGGGAAAGAACAGTATCTTCAATAAATGATGTTAAAAGAAAACCTTGTATCCACATGTAGAGAAAAAAAAAATGAGACCCTCTTCTCACACCATATTGTAAAAATAAACTCAAAATAAATTAGCAACTTTAATGTAAGTCGTGAAACTCTGAAACTACTAGTATCAAAAAATAGAGTTGTGGCCAGGCGCGGTGGCTCAAGCCTGTAATCCCAGCACTTTGGGAGGCCGAGGCGGGTGGATCACGAGGTCAAGAGATCGAGACCATCCTGGTCAACATGGTGAAACCCCGTCTCTACTGAAAAAAAAAAAAAAAAATACAAAAAATAGAGTGAAAGCCCTATAACCTTGGTCTGGGCAGCAAGTTTTTTGATTTAACCTAAATATCCCAGGACACAAAAGAAAGAATAAGTAAGTCAGATCACTTCAAATTAAAAAGCTGCTGTGCACTCAAAGCAAGGTTGTGGTGATAATAAAAAAAAAAAATAAAAAAAAGCTGCTGTGCAGAATCTGATACAATCAACAGAATGTGATAACTAAAAAAAAGGGAGAAAATATTTGCAAATTATACATGTGACAAGGGGTTAATATCAAAAATATATTTTTAAAATGACGTTACAACAAAAAACTAATAAAAATACGCAAATAGCTGAAATAAGTATTTTTCAAGAAAAGACACACATATGGCCAACGGATATATTTTAAAATGCTTAATGTCAATTATTATCAAAAAAAGGCAAGCCAAGAAATAAAAACTATGAGATATCAACTCATTCCCGTTAAAATGACTCTCATTAAAAAAAAAAAACTTGGTAAAAATGTGAAGAAAATGGAATGCTTACACACTTTGGTTTGAATGTAAATGAGGACAGCCATTATGAAAAACAAAATAGAGATTTCCAAAAAAACTTAACTACCATGTAATACAGCAATTGCACTACTGGATATATATAAAAAACAAATAATATCAGAATGAAGAAACGTTTGCACTTCTGTTGTTTGCAGCACTTTTCCCAATAGTCAAAATACAGAATAAACAGTTCAACATCTAATATGTAAATGAAGACAAGGTGGTAGATATACACAATGGAATACTATTTGTTACTTAAATAAGAAGATTTCTGCTTTTTTTTTTCTCTTGAGACCGAGACTCGCTATATTGCCCAGGCTGGAAGGTAGTGGAACGATCTCAGTTCACTGCAAACTCTGCATCCCTGGTTCAAGGGATTCTCTTGTCTCAGCCTCTGGGGTAGCTGGGATTAAAAGCGTTGCACCACCATGCCAAGCTGATTTGTTGTTGTTGTTGTTGTTGTTTTGGGTTTTAATTTTTTTGGTATTTTTAGTAGAGACTGGGATTCTCCATGTTGCCCAAGTTGGCAAGTTGGTCTTAAACTGTGGGCTCAAGCAATCCACTTGCCTTGGCCTCCCACAGTGCTGGGATTACAGGAGTGAGCCACCATGCGTGACCTAAAACATAAAAAAATAAAAATAAAATAAAATAAAATAAATCTATTACTTTCAATCACATGGATAAAGCTGGAGGACATTATATTATTTGGGATAAGCCAGGCACAGAAAGATTAATATCTCATAATTTCACTTCCACATGGATTCCAGAAAATTAATCCCATTGATGTAGACAGTAAAATGGTGACTATCGGATGTCAAGGTATTTAGAATGGAGGGTTGAAAAATGTATGTTACATAATGTGTAATTATAGTCAAATAGGAGAAATCAGTTCAAGAGATTTATTGTACAACATGGTGACTATACTTCATAATAATGTATTTAGATTTTTGAAAAATAATAAGAATGTCACATGGTCTTACCACAAAAATGTTAACTATGTGAGGTAAAGTATTAATTACCTAGAAATAATAATTTAACAATATATATATACTTCAAAATATTATGTTCTATAGAAAAAGTACACATTTTATCTGTCAAGTTAAAGCAAAATATTTTGAAAACATTATAGAAGAATAACAACATGTCAAATACTGCCTGGGTCTTTGTGACAATCTTGGCTAAACAGTATCAAAAATATATAGTTTTGGGGCTGTTGTTTTAATTTAATTTGTCAGTCATAACCATGGGAACTGTGATATTTAACAGCATGTTCTAGGCCCAGCATATTGCATGGGAGAAGCCAATGTAGTTTAGGATTTTTGCTTTTAGCTTGGGGTATGTGGAGTTTCTGTTATCCCAAGCACGGTAGTGGTATGAAAGATACTAAAGGGGCAGGTATTGCTTATGGTCCCATGACTGGCCATTCTGTGAACACAGTCATCTAGTTTGCATGCCTAAAAACAGATGTTTTAACCCAAAACATATCAGGATCTCCAAATGGTCTTCAGAGAATGAGCGAGGAGTTGGCTACAGTTTGGTGAGTAAAAATAAAAATTGTAAACTTCTCCCACTAAAAAAAAATGAAAAATAAGAATGAGAAATTTCTCCAAATTGTAAAATCAATATAGAAATACATATTTTTCAAAATTTTAAATTCACAGAGATCATTTCATTATTTTGCAACCTTTAACAGTCACACTTAAAACATTCTGCAGGGAAATATAAATTGTGCAGTCAGTATACCACAGAAAAATAAATTTAAAATTGTTTACTTACCATTAACTCTCTTAAAAATGTAATTTCTATGTTTTCTAGCAAGTTGTATATTTGCCACACTTTGATTACGGGCATGAGCCACCACACCTGGCCACCTTTTATCTTAATTAACTGATCTGAAAGTTATATTGATAAGTAAAATCTCAAGTTAAAACCAATTTTGAGTGCAATAAAAATGCCAACTTTCTCATCAAAATCTACAAAATACCATGTGAAATGAAATGGCATGAAGACAACAATGAGAAAACTATAGCTATAACTCAGAAAAAGGGCTGTGATGCATGCATAGTTGGAATACACATAAAAGAAACATGTGAAGAGAAGTAGAAAATAAAAGCAGAATTTTGTTTTTTTTTTGAGAAGGCGTCTCAAAGAAATAAAACAAAAACAAAAAGAGGAGGAGTCTCGCTCTGTTGCCCAGGCTGGAGTGCAATGCACAATCTCAGCTCACTGCAACCTCTGCCTCCTGGGTTCAAGCAATTATCCTGCCTCGGCCTCCCGAGTAGCTGGGACTACAGGTGCCCACCACCATGCCTGGCTAATTTTTGTAGTTTTAATAGAGACCAGGTTTCACCAGGCTGCTCTCAAACTCCTGACCTCAGATGATTCCTCTACCTCAGCCAGAATTGCTCTTTAAATTCAGAAGATTCAGTTTTACAGTCTGGAAAAAGATATCCTCTCTAAATCAAGAATCAATCTTACTTCTTCACCATTGATATTTTTCATCTCTGAGTTGAAGTTACAAACTAACTCCAGCAGAAATATTTATGAATTATTATGGAGCATCTATTACACAGCAAAAACTGTAATGTATGTTTGCTACCTTTATACATAAAAACATCCTCATGACTTGCCGGGCACAGTGACTCAAGCCTGTAATCCTAGCACTTTGGGAGGCAGAGGCGAGTGGGGTCACTTGAGGCCAGAAGTGTGAGACAAGCCTGACCAACATGGTGAAACCCCATCTCTACTAAAAATACAAAAATTACCTGGGCATGGTGACACATGCCTGTAATCCCAGCTACTTGGGAGGCTGAGGCTGAAGAATCATTTGAACCTAAGAGGTGGAGGTTGTGGTGAGCCAGTCGCACCACTGCACTCCAGCCTGGGCAACAGAGAAAGACTCCATCTCAGAAAAAAGAAAAAATAAATAAAAAATAAACCTCCTGACTTAGGAAGCCTCTCTAGTACTTACCTGAACACATTGACTCAATAAATAAAAATACTTGTGTCAATACTAAAAAGTGAAAGGAATGATCACTAAAGAAAAGAAAGCTGACAAATTGTTCTCTCATTAAAAAAAACAATATGGAGTGCTCCAACCCAATAAAGTGTCACAACACACTAATTTTGGAATTAACATCTAAAACTCATTTTCAGCGTACTAAATTTTATAAAAAATCTTATAATCACAGACCAGCTCACATAATAAATACTTGATAAATTATAAAACAAAAAAAATATGTCAGAAACAAAGTATGGATCTAGCATGACTACCAGGCAAGTAAATACAGAGAATTTAAATGGGAATATTCAGAACTGGAAGTCATGGATTTTACAGTAATAAATTCAATACAAAGCACAAAGTATGTGTTTGCTTTCAGCATTTTTTTAGGTTTTTAGTTTTATAAAGTCACCTCATTAAAATGATTTTTGTTCCCATATTGCTCTTTTCAAACTGATACTCACACAAACACACTCCATAATGTTCTTACACCTAAGGTTTGTCTTTAGACTAATACATATTTAACTCTATGTAAATCAAAACTAAAAGTCTGCATGTGTTTGCAGGCAGACAGGCCACATGTTCAAAGAAAAATATATAAGAAATTTGAAAAAAAAATTAAGAATTTAAAAATAAATTATATTTACACTTGTCTATAATTATTATTATGACCATAAAAATAACCCTGTAGGGCGGGGCATGGTGGCTCAAGCCTGTAATCCCAGCACTTTGGGAGGCTGAGGCAGGTGGATCACGAGGTCAGGAGATCAAGACCATCCTGGCCAACATGGTGAAACCCCATCTCTACTAAAATACAAAAAAAAAAAAAAAAAAACCACACACACAATTAGCACGTTCCTGTAGTCCCAGCTACTCAGGAGGCTGAGGCAGCGGAATAGCTTGAACTTGGGTGGTGGAGGATGCTCTAAGCTGGGATTGTGCCATTGCACTACAGTCTGGGTGACAGAGCAAGACTCCTCTCAAAAAAAAACAAACAACAACAACAACAACAAAAACCCTGTAGTAGATAACAATTGTACATGTAAAAAAAATTTTTAAGTGTAGAATTGGATTGTTTGTAAAACAGAATAAATGCTAGAGGTGAAGGATGCCTCACTTAACACTGATGTTATTATTACATATTGTATTCCTCTATTAAAATATGCCATATATTGCATAAATATATACTCACATTATGTACCCACCAGAATTAAAATAAATTTAAATGATTAAAAACAGAATAAAAATTTAGGGCCGGGCGCGGTGGCTCAAGCCTGTAATCCCAGCACTTTGGGAGGCCGAGGCGGGTGGATCACGAGGTCAAGAGATCGAGACCAGCCTGGTCAACATGGTGAAACCCCGTCTCTACTAAAAATACAAAAAATTAGCTGGGCATGGTGGTGCGTGCCTGTAATCCCAGCTACTCAGGAGGCTGAGGCAGGAGAATTGCCTGAACCCAGGAGGCGGAGGTTGCGGTGAGCCGAGATCGCGCCATTGCACTCCAGCCTGGGTAACAAGAGTGAAACTCCGTCTCAAAAAAAAAAAAAAAAAAAAAATTTAATCTACAGACACAATATTTCTTATTTGCAGTTGAAAGCTACTGGCAAAAAAAAAAAAATTATTAGAGATGTTAATCCATTATGTTACTAAATAGCATATTGTTACCATCTTTTACCTATACTGTTGAGTAAAGTGGAAGAGGTTAAAATTTGTGGCATAATGCTTCATTGAATGCAGAATAATATTTAACATGTAAAAATGTTGAATTAAACTGTTAACTTCACACATAATCTAAAATTTTTAAAAATGTACTGCATTTTATTATATAAAAGTACAACTAGTATAATATACTACTAATTTTAAATAAAATTAAACATGTTGTCTTTGCATGATAATGCAGAATATTACTCTGAATACCTACATCATTCATCACTCAGTATTGTAAGTTAACCCCTAAGAGGCTCTCCACTCAGATTTTCATTATGCATTTTATATTTTAATGTCTTACTTTTCTATAGAAAAGATCATAAATAATGCCCACCTGATGAAAAATAATCTCTTGGCCAGGTGCGGTGGCTCATGCCTGTAATTTCAGCACTTTGAGAGGCCCAGTGGGTGGATTACGAGGTCAGGAGTTCAAGACCACCAACATGGTAAAACCACATCTCTGCTAAAAATACAAAAATTATTTGGGCATGGTGGCAGCAGCCTGTAATCCCAGCTATTTGGGAGGCTGAGAAAGGAGAATCACTTCAACCAGGGATGTGGAGGTTCTCCCACCTAGGCAAGAAGAGCAAAATCCATCTCAAAAACCAGAACAAAACAAAAAAGAATCTTTCCTATCTTTGATGCAGCAACAATTGATCCCAGGCTTTCATGTGTGAATCCAATAGAAATGAAGAAACAGCAGGAAATAATTTTAAGGTTGAAAGACATTATTATTCACTTCTCAAAAAATGTGTAATACTTTTCAAGAAATATACTTTTTATGCAATAATAATTCTGCAAAAAACCTTATGATCCTCTTAAAGTTATATACAAATAATTTTTCTACCAACTTTAGTTTTAGATTTTCTGTACTCAGCACTCTGATTTAGTATATCTGAAGTGTCAGTGCCTTATATATTTCTACCATAAATCCTCTGATATTTGCATAGACTTAAACATCTGCAAAAATATCTCCTAGTATAAACTCTGTTATTTTCTAAGCTATAGTTTTTCAAAGTTTTTCCAAATCTATTACATCTGCACAATTTTTCTTGAATATAAATCCCCTGATGCAGAACAAAGTTTGAGCAACTACTTCAGTTTTCCTCTAGAACAAAATGTCTAAAATAAAATCTGTGATGCAAGTAAAGCACTGCAACCCTCTTTATATTTGTAATGTTCATCCTCAAATAAATACTCTTCACTACAAAAGCTTGTATTTTCTGAAAAATCTTTTGATAGAAATTGCACTTATAAATGCTTTTAGTATAAGTGTGAGTTCTCTGGTGTTAAGATGTGAGCAAGTGGTGTGAGATGTGAGTGAGTAACATGTGAGTAAGATAAAAATGGGTTTTTCAGTTTTTATATTTGTAAAATTTATCTCAAGTATAAATGCTTTCCTGTACAATAAGGAATGAGCATTGGTTACAAGTTTGGCCACATTGTTCACACGTGTAGGCATTTTCTCTGGCATAAATTAGCTTACCTAAACCAAGTTTGACAACCATTTAAAGGCCTTGTCTCATTCTTCAGAGTTCTAGGATTTCTCACCAGGATAATCTCTTTTATGGTTAGAAAAGTTTGAGGTGTTGTCAAAAGCATTGTCACATATTTCTGGTTTGTAGCGTTTCTTTCTAGTATAAATTATCTTAACGTCTGTTAAGAATTTAGGGCTTATTAAAGGCTTTGCCATGTTTTTCACACTCACAGAATTTCTGTACAGTATAAATTTTTTAAAACTTAGTAAGAATTGAGGACTTGTTAAAGGCTTTGCTACATTCTTTACATTTGTAGACTTCCTCTCCAGTATGAATTATTTTGTTTAATAAGGTTCAAGGACTGGTTAAAAGTATTGCCACATTCTTCATAGTTGTAAGGTTTCTTTCCAGTATGAATTTTCCTGTGTTTAGTAAGAGTTGAGGATTGGTTAAAGGCTTTACCACATTCTTCACATTTGTAAGATTTCTCTCCAGTATGAATTATCTTATGTTTAGTAAGGTTTGAGGACCGGTTAAAAGCTTTGCCACATTCTTCACATTTGTAGGGTTTCTCTCCGGTATGAATTCTCCTGTGTGTAGTAAGAATTGAGGATTGGCTAAAAGCTTTGCCACATTCTTCACATTTGTAAGGTTTCTCTCCAGTATGAATTATCTTATGTGCAGTAAGTTGTGGGGACCGGTTAAAGGCTTTGCCACACTGTTCACATTTGTAGGGTTTCTCTCCGGTATGAATCATCTTATGTGTGGTAAGGTTTGAAGACTCATTAAAAGCTTTGCCACACTCATTGCATTTGTAGGGTTTCTCTCCAGTATGAATTCTTTTATGTTTAGTGAGGGTGGAGGACCAGTTAAAGCCTTTGCCACATTCTTCACATTTATAAGATTTCTCTCCAGTATGAATTATCTTATGTTTAGTAAGGTATGAGAATCGGTTAAAAGCTTTGTCACATTCTTCACATTTGTAGGGTTTCTCTCCAGCATGAATGAATTTATGTGTAGTAAGGGTTGAAGACTGGTTAAAAGCTTTGCCACATTCTTCACATTTGTAGGGTTTCTCTCCAGTATGAATTATCTTATGTGTAGTTAGGTGTGAGGACCGGTTGAAGGCTTTGCCACATTCTTCACATTTGAAGGGTTTCTCTCCAGTATGAATTATCTTATGTGTGGTAAGGGTTGAAGACTGCTTAAAAGCTTTGCCACATTCTTCGCATTTGAAGGGTTTCTCTCCAGTATGAATTCTCTTGTGTCTAGTAAGGGTTGAGAACCACTTAAAAGCTTTGCCACATTCTTCACATTGGTAAGAATTCTCTCTAATGTGAATTCTTTGATGTTGACTTAGGTGTAAAAGCATGCAAAATGATTTATCACATTTTTTACATTTGAAAGGTTTCTTTCCTGTATGTCTTATCTTATGTCTATTTGAATTTAAAAATTTATGAAAGACTTTCACATATTGATCACATTGAAATATTTTGCTCTGGGTAGTTGTCAAACACTGGTTGAGTCCATTATAAACTCTGTGCACCTTACACTCATCCACACTTTCACAGCCTTTTCTTAACTGTAAATTCTCAGGTCCACATTTTCCATATCTTCTCAGAATCACTTGTTGAAAAGAATCTTTTATGTCTTGCTCTGGCCAAAGGTTTTTGGGAAAATAAGAACACATAGCTGAAAGAAATAAAAACAAATTATTGAACTTACTAAATTTAGATAAACATACTTTATGAATAATCTCTATACTATACAAACCACATGAGCAAGATGCCATAATAAAATACTACAGGCCCTAAATCCTTCATGGACATATAAATGTAATAAAAATCATTTGAGAAAAACTTTTTTTTTTTTTTGAGACGGAGTTTCACTCATGTTACCCAGGCTGGAGTGCAATGGCGCGATCTCGGCTCACTGCAACCTCCGCCTCCTGGGTT
>NW_022437139.1:431629-435905 GCF_009761245.1 Sapajus apella
TGTTACCCAGGCTAGAGTGCAATGGCGCGATCTCGGCTCACCGCAACCTCCGCCTCCTGGGTTCAGGTAATTCTCCTGCCTCAGCCTCCTGAGTAGCTGGGATTACAGGCACGCGCCACCATGCCCAGCTGATTTTTTGTATTTTTAGTAGAGATGGGGTTTCACCATGTTGACCAGGATGGTCTCGATCTCTTGACCTCGTGATCCACCCTCCTCGGCTTCCCAAAGTGCTGGGATTACAGGCTTGAGCCACCGCGCCCGGCCAAGCCAAAAACATTTTTAAAAAGCCACTGCAATTGAAGAGAAATAAGTTAAAAAACCATAAACAGTACATTAAAATTTGTCTAAACTAATAAATAGTAACTTAAGAAAATATAAAATTAACATACAAGTTAGTTCTATATACTTAATCTGATACAATAGAGAAAGAAAATTTTATAATTGCATTAAAATAATAAATTTCTGAGAACAAATTTAACCAAGAAGATGAACAGTCTTTACAATGAAATATATAAGATATTAATGAAAGAAATTAAAACAAAAATAAATTTAAAAATATTTTGTGTCAGCTGGGTGCTGTGGCTCACACCTCTAATCCCAGCACTTTGGGAGGCCAAGGTGGCTGGATCACGAGGTCCAGAGTTTGAGACCAGACTGACCAACATAGTAAAAGCCCGTCTCCACTAAAAATACAAAAATAAGCCAGGTGTGATGGTGTGTGCCTGTAATCCTAGCTACTCATGAGGCTGAGGCAGGAGAATTGCTTGAATCTAGGAGGTGGAGGTTGCAGTGAGCCAAGATCATGCCACTACACTCCAGCCTGGATGATAGAGACTCTTCTCAAAAAATAAAAGGTAAATAATTACTTTGAAAAACAATTAAAAATAAAATAAAAATATTTTATGTTAGCTGAGTGCAGTGGCTCACACCTGTAATCCCAGCACTTCAGGAGGCCGAAGCAGGTGAATCACAAAGTCAGGAGATCAAGACCATCCTTGACAACATGGTGAAACCCTGCCTCTACTAAAAATGCAAAAATTAGCCAGGCATAGTAGAACATGCCTGTGATCCCTACTACTCAGGAGGCTGAGGAAGGAGACTCACTTTAACTCAGGAAGTGGAGGTTATAGTCAGCCAAAATTGCACCACTGCACTGCAGCCTGACTGACAGAGCGAGAATATGTCTCAAAGAAAAAAAATTTATGTCTGTGGATTGAAATAATAAATATTGCTGGGCACACTGGCTCAATCCTGTAATCTCAGCACTTTGGGAGGCCAAGGCTGGCATATCACCTGAGGTCATGAGTTTGAGACCAGCCTGACCAATATGGAGAAACCCCATCTAAAGCAAAAATGCAAAATTAGCTGGGAGTGGTGGTACATGCCTGTAATCACAACTACTCAGGAGGCTGAGGCAGAAGAATGGCTTGAACCTGGGAGGGAGAAGTTGCAGTGATCCATATCGTGCCACTGCACTCCAACCTGGGAAACAAGAGTGAAACTTCATCTCAAACAAAAACAAAAACAAACAACAAAAGAAGAATAAATATTGTTAAAGTGCCATAGTATCTAAAGTAATCTATACATTCAATAAACTTTCTATCAAAATTCCACTGGCATTTTTTTCCTAGTAATAGAAAATACAATTCTAAAATTTACAAGAAACTACAATAAATTTAAATAGCCTAAGCATTCTTGAGAAAAAAGAACAAAGCAGTGGGACATCATAATTTACCTTTAAAAAAATTTTTTTTTTAATATTTTTATTTTTTTGAGGCGGAGTTTTGCTCTTGTCGCCCAGGCTAGAGTGCAATCGCACAATCTCGGTTCACTGCAACCTCTGCCCTCCAGGTTCAAGCGATTCTCCTGCCTCAGCCTCCTGATTAGCTCGGACTTACAGGCACATAACCATGCCTGTATTTTTAGTAGAGATGGGGTCTCACCTTGTTAGTCAGAATGGTCTCGATCTCCTGACTCGTGATCTGCCCTCCTCGGCCTCCCAAAGTGCTCAGATAACAGGCATAAGCCACCATGTTCAGCATAATTTTCAATTTCAACCTATATTTTAGGACTCTAATAATACAATCAGAATGGAATATGCAAAAAAAATAACAAAGAAACCTCTAAAGGAACAGAAAACACTAATCTCACACATTTCAGACACGATGCAAAAAGAGAAGTACTAGTTTAACTGTTTTTCAAAATTATGTAAATATTTGTATGCCCCCAAAACCATAAAAAAGCAGTCAGATTGTACCGTCTTTATATGCCATGAAGAGGACTTTTGCTCTCACTGTAAATGAAGGAAGTTCATCCAAGGAAAAGTAAAATTTTTAGAGAATTTAAAAGCATAAGACAAAAGATGCCCCCATGTGAGAGAAAAATTTAACAAAATATTCAAGCTTCTCAAAAACAATTTGCTTTTCAACACAGCTTCCCAAATCACGTTGTAAAAACTGACTTTTTTTTTTTTTTTTTTTAACCTTTGGACCTCTCATCAGTGTCGTCTGTTGTATTCACTTTTACTTACCTGTGGGTCTGGCCACCATCTCATGTCTCTTCATATTACAGGACTCTTTTTTTTGCTCCAGACCGGTGATCGGGCTTTGCTTGGAGACAGCAATATCTGCTTTATTAAAAATAAATAACATGAATCTTTCTTACATTCTCTAATTACCAACCTAGTACTGTGTTCAGTAAAAAGGATGTAATAGAATATTCTAGAAAATTAATCCCAAAATACTAATTAATGAGAGACATCTCTAAATATTTTTTTTAAATTTTAAATTTGTAGGTCCTTAATTTTACTTCCTGGTACTCATGAATCAAAAACTGATGGTGGCAAATAGATTTTAAAATATGGGCAATGATATTTTATGCCACTAAATTTCAGGAATTATAATTAATCTACAGTATATGATACAGTTCAGCTGAGGAATGTGGAAAGTTCAGGTCAAGATGAAACGTTGAATAAATTCTTTTCTACATAAACAAATTCATCAAGATTTTCTTAAAACAGAAATCAGAAAGTCATTTATACAAAGCATAAATTACCAAAATAAAAAATTCTACAGAAAAAGAGACATAAACTTTTAAGATATATTAAGAATTGTGTATTAAAGTTATGCTCACCCAAGAAGACCAGGTTCCTGTAGTTCTCTAACATCACATTTCTATATAAATTCTGCTGAGCAGGGTTCAGGCACTGCCACTCCTCCAGAGAGAATTCTATGGCCACATCCCTAAATGTCAGTGTCTCCTGAGAAACACACACAGACACACATATATTTATCAAGTGGCCATGGGAAGAATTTTTATTTGAATTAAGGTGAAATGAGAGAATAAAGATAACTGGTTCTGACTTAAAAAAATAACTGAAATTATCCAATAATTTTCAACACAGAAATATTCTCTAATGTATTCTCTTACTCTGAGGGAAGAGGATGGCATAAGGTCCACATCACCAGTGCATATCTGATACTCTTCTGGATGATAAAATATATAACTAAAGACATAAACATAAATGTATACATTTTTTAGTGCTATATTTACATCATAAAGAGTTGTGTATATTTTTCAGACCAAAAAGAAAAAACCATGTTGAGTTATAAGGTAGCTTTCAAATTTAAATGTGTACAATAAACTGGAGAACTTGTCATGAGAATTTTTTTTCTTTGTCCAGAAGATCTGGAATAAAGTCTGAGTTTTTAAAATTCTGACAAGATCACTAGTAATGACAATGTTTTTGACTCAAGAAGACTTTATTGTCAAACATTCAGTAAGTGAAAGACAATGTTTTTCCCAATTTTTTCTGCCTGTAAACAAAGATAAGAGCCTTCATTTTCTGGCCATGTGCAGTGTCTCATGCCTGTAATCCCAGTACTTTGGGAGGCGGAGGCAGTTGGACCATGAAGTCAAGAGATCAAGACCATCCTAATATGAAACCCCATCTCTACTAAAAATACAAAAATTAGCTGGGTGTGCTGGCACAAGCCTGTAGTCCCAGATACTCAGGAACCTGAGGCAGGAGAATTGCTTGAACCTGGGAGGCAGAGGCTGCAGTAAGCCGAGATCATGCCACTGCACTCCAGCCTGGTGACAGAGAAAGACTCTGTCTTAAAAAATAAATAAATAAAACAAAAAAAACCCTAAGAAAAACTGGCAGCTGCCAGATTAAATGTGATGATTTATGCACATTAGCTGCATAAAGACATTTAATAATGAAGAGAAAAATAATTAACTCTATAGTAAAAAAAAAAAAAAAAAAAAAGCTGTT
>NW_022437139.1:436005-446716 GCF_009761245.1 Sapajus apella
GCATGCGCCACCATGCCCAGCTAATTTTTTGTATTTTTAGTAGAGACAGGGTTTCACCGTGTTGACCAGGATGGTCTGGATCTCTTGACCTTGTGATCCACCCGCCTCGGCCTCCCAAAGTGCTGGGATTACAGGCTTGAGCCACCGTGCCCGGCCCAAGAAAATTATTAACATCAACTACCTAGAACAATTTTTTTTTTTTTTTTTTTTTTTTGGTACAGAGCTTCGCTCTTGTTACCCAGGCTGGGTTGCAATGGCGCAATCTCGGCTCACCGCAACCTCTGCCTCCTGGGTTCAAGCAATTCTCCTGCCTCAGCCTCCCGAGTAGCTGGGACTACAGGCGCGTGCCACCATGCCCAGCTAATTTTTGTATTTTTAGTAGAGACGGGGTTTCACCATGTTGACCAGGATGGTCTCGATCTCTTGACCTCGTGATCCACCCGCCTCGGCCTCACAAAGTGCTGGGATTACAGGCGTGAGCCACCGCGCCCGGCCTATAAGCATATTCTTAATCCTGTTCTGCACAGTGCTAATGGAGAACACAGATCAAACTTCAACATTACAGGTTCTCCATCTTTACTAAGAACCTCAGCTTTCCCCCAATAGGAATCTTGAGTATTCACATCTTACCATGTTCAACAGCCACAAAAGGAACACTTTTAATATGGAAGATTGTAAATTCATGGTAGGAATTCTGCATTGCGTATAAGAAGCCATGATGTAGAGAAGGCTCTCATACATAGGAAAGAAATATTTTTTAGAGACTCCTGACTATCGTAACAATCTTAAAAAGTACTTGAAATAAACTCATTGGGGAAGAAAAACACAAGTAGAGAAGTAAAGGTTTGTGAGTACTAAATGCTTGGCACTCCAGGAGGCAGGGTGGACACAGCTCTTGATCTGAGACATGTTTAGCTGAAAAGAGGCCATTTTTCCTCTTTCTCCTCCAAAAAACCTTTTCAGAGAAAATTCTCTGGATAATTAATACCTGTACCTTGAGAAAATTCCCTTAAAGACATCAGCACCACCTGCTTATCTGCTAGTCTCACACCCACAGACAGAAGGACCAAGACCAAAAGGTCCACCCATTTCTCTCCTTTAAAACAGAAGAGATTCAGAAACAATGAGCTGCTCCATGGAAATAAAAATATACATTCCTCTTTTCCTGTCCACAGGTGCGCTCCCCTGCCACACACCAGCAATTTCTGCTACAGTAATGGTAATATGGGCCACAGTTCTCTGTCCCTACCAAGTCAAACAGAATAGGCTCTGTGACCACCTTTTACTGCAGAGGTGGCACTTAACTCTCAGGAATGTATCTTGAAGCCTTCATACTTGATTCTGACCTCACCTTAGAGTCATATGAGGCACTTAATTAAAATAACATGAATGCTTCCATCCAGAACAATAAACAAAACCAGTGTAAAGGGCACAAGTAAGATTTCTGCAAATTGACCATGTAATCTCAATGAGAAGAGTGGGCTGATAAGCACCTTCTCTCAAGCTTTAATGAGCTTAAAAATTACGTGGTAATGTTGGTCCCACTCTGTGTAATGTGAATCTGCAGATTTGGAAAAACACCATGAATGTGTGTTTCAAACAAGTTTCTCTGCCAGTGCAGATCTTGCTCCCCCTGGGTTCATTATTAGCAGTAGTTAGAGAAAGTAGGCACAGCACAGATTCCATACACTCAGCACTCCTGTCACAACATAAATACTTCTGATACGAATGAAGACAACCAATCTCCATACTAAAGTTTCATATTCTTTGCTGACTCTTTAAAGTTTTCAGAGGAAACAGAAAGCAGCAATTTCTGAATAAGTCTGCATTTCAAAAACAACATGTACACATGTAGTAACGCAATGTTTATTAAGTAGGTACTATCTACTCAAGAGTATGTTACAAAGCACTGTGCTGGGAATAACACATTATGTGATTTCATTCTCATAACACCCTGGAAATTGATACTAACAGTTCAATAATTCCCAGGATTTAGATAAAATGTCTGCCATTTCTATTTCTTCCTCTGTTTCCCTGTCATTGATTTTTTTTAAATGTATAGAATAAAAGTTAAATACAGACAGATAAGAGGAATATAGAAAAAGTTTAATGTAGTTTAGAGAAATTTTTATTGTGTTTATATTTACTTTTTGTTACTTGTGGAGCAACTACTGGATCTGCAGGAATAGAACACAAGTTACTAAATGGAACGTTTCTATAAGCAATGGTTTTAACACAAAATTTAAAATCCAAAATATATATTTATTTTTCTCATTTACTTGCTTTTGGGTTTCTGAAAACTGTGAGCACCAGCTCTAGAAAGGCAGCAGAATTCACCAAACAAAACTCTTATTTATTTGTTTATTTATATTTTTAGACAAATTCTTGCTCTGTCACCCAGGCTGGAGTGCAATGGCATGATTATCCATTTATTGAATGACCATATGAAATGGAAGCAATTAGTTTATCTGTTTGAGTCACCAGACCTCCTCTTTCTCTTTCATCCAAGTGCCAGGAAACTGGAGAAACTCTCATGTTGGTACCAACTACAGTTATCTCTTGTATGAGGGAAGAAAAAAAACACACAGTTACTTCTTTCTCTTATACCGAGACAGAAGCAGAGTTAATCTCTGTTGTTAGCCTGACACAGTTCTACCCTGGACACCCTCAAATATCTCAAAGATGCCTAGGGTTCACTAGAACCCTAAGAGAGGGTTCTTAGTGACCTGGGGCTGATGGCACAATGGTAAGCCAGGCTGGAGAGACTCGGACTGATTCTAAATAGAAAATTGAACTGCTCTGGTGGAGCTCTAGGACCTGGATCACCTATCCTGATTCATTAGCTTTTAGGTAAGAGAAAAGACACTCTACTCCAACATCATAGTTTACAAGTAGATATAGTTGGGGTCATAGTTCTGGATGCTTTGTGGCCTTGATCTCTCACTCTTAAGATGCTTGTTTGAACTTAAAGATTCTGTCATCAGACTATACCTGGAGTCTTTCACATAACTGTAGCAGGTCACTGAACAAGATCTGAAAAGCTCAAAAAGCCACACTCTCAAAGGGGAATTTTAGATGCCTATGTTGGTTGACATCTCACAATGCAGACAATGCCTCCTGTTAGTTTTCTGTATATTCTCAATCCAAAGTCTAGTCCTGTCTTGTGAATCCCAGGCAGATTCTAGGTGGGATCAACCCGGCTTGCCTCCTTGAGTGTTACAGCAGAGTACAATCAAAAGAGAAATCTCCTCTTAGAGGCTGCTCTAGTACACTCTAAGTACTGTGTCTACCTAAAAGGAAAAAGCTGAGGCAACATGAATGTAAGTAGAGAGTTCACTTGGGCCAAACATGAGGATTGTAACTCTGAAGCAAAGATACATCCTTCAAAGACTGAACAAAAACAACAGCAACAAAAGAGAATCCCTGAATAGGCCAATAACAAGCTCCAATACTGAATTAGTAATAAATAGCCTAACAACCAAAAAAACACAGGATCAGACAAATTTACAGCTGAATTCTACCTGATGTACAAAGAGCTGGTACCACTTCTACCAAAATTATTTAGACACTTTTTCAACTCATTACATAAGAATAGCATCATTCTGATACCAAAACCTGGCAGACAGAAAACACAAACATAAAAAGCTTCAGGCCAATATCCATGATAAACACTGAAGACAATATTCCCCCCCCCCCCAAAAAAAAAAAAAAGGCAAATCAAATACAGGAGAATCCCAAAAAGCTAACTCAGTGTGATCAAGTAGTTTATATCGTTGTGATGCAAGGTTGTTAAAACATACAATTAATAAATGTTATTGATCACATAAATGGAACACTATCTCAATAAATGCTACAAAAGCTTTCAAAAAAATTTAATATCTTTCATGTTTAAACCCATCAAAAACTAGGCAATGAAGGTGCATACTTCAAAACAGTGAGTCATCCATGACAAAGTTACAACCAACATATTGAGTGGACACAAGCTAGAAGCAATCCTCCTTGAAAACTAGCACAAGACAAGGAAACCTTCCCTCAAAACTCCTATTCAACACAGAATTGGAAGTCCTGGCCAGATCAATCGAAAAAAGATGAAAATAAAAGACATCCAAACAGGAAGAGAGAAAGTCAAACAAAGAATCTTTGAAAAGATTCTGTATCTTCAAAACCCTGCAGTCTCAGCAGAAAAGCTCTTTTGTTGTTGCTATTGTTAAAATGGGAGACAGATGAGGATTTTAAAAAATTTTTTTAAATTTATTATTTTTTAAATAAAAAATTGTATTTATTTAGAAGCATTCAGAATGTCAACAAAACAGCTACAACTTTTTTTTTTTTTTTTTTTTTTGCAATTACAGAGTGGTATTCAGTTAGCAGAGCAACCATTATTTTGTTTAACATGCATCAGAGACAACTGAAGATGAAAAAACTATGATCCCCATATGTAACTAATTTGTGCTGTGCACCAACAAGAACCTGCTTTAAATTTCCATGCCAATTTACAACCCCCATACTGTACCAGGCAAGGTTAGTGGCTACTGAAAATACCCCCAGGACAGGGCTATCTAAAGACACATTCGGTAGTGTGTTAACTATTTTGTTTGTTAACAAAAAAAGACACTATACAGTTTAAAAACAAATCTTGGCCGGGCGCGGTGGCTCAAGCCTGTAATCCCAGCACTTTGGGAGGCCGAGGCGGGTGGATCACGAGGTCAAGAGATCGAGACCATCCTGGTCAACATGGTGAAACCCCGTCTCTACTAAAAATACAAAACATTAGCTGGGCATGGTGGCGCGTGCCTGTAATCCCGGCTACTCAGGAGGCTGAGGCAGGAGAATTGCCTGAACCCGGGAGGCGGAGGTTGCGGTGAGCCGAGATCGCGCCATTGCACTCCAGCCTGGGTAAAAAGAGCAAAACTCCGTCTCAAAAAAAAAAAAAAAAAAAAAAAAAAAAACAAATCTTACACAGCCTTACATTTCAATATTTTTCTTTAAAAGGAGTTATGTACAAGGAGGTTAAATGCTTTATAGACAAGAAAAAAAAACTGTGCTAGAACCAACTTATCTTCTTCATCTTCACATTCCTCCTCCTCCTCATCCTCTTCATCTTCCTCATCTTCCTCCTTTTCTTTCTTTTTCTTGCTTTTTTCAGCCTTGACAACTCCCTTTTCTGCTGCATCAGGCTTTCCTTTAGCTCGATATGCAGCAATATCCTTTTCATATTTTTCTTTCAGCTTCGCAGCCTTCTTTTCATAAGGCTGCGTGTCAATTGCAGCAGTGTTATTCCACATCTCTCCCAGTTTCTTCGCAATATCACCAATGGACAGGTCAGGATGTACTCCTTTGAGTTTTGGGTGATACCCAGAGCAGAACAGGAAAAAGGCCGAAGGAGGCCTCTTGGGTGCACTGGGATCCATGAACTTTTTTTTTGTCTTCCCTCATTTCTCTCTCATAATGGGCCTTGTCCACCTTTGCCACATCTTCAAAATTTCCTTTTTCTTTAGCATACACGGTCTTCCACCTCTCTGAGCACTTGTTAGAAAAATCTGAGAAGTTGACTGAAGCATCTGGGTACTGCTTCTTATGCTCCTCCCAACAAGTTTGCACAAAAAATGCATATGATGACATTTTGCCTTTTGGCTTCCTAGGATCTCCTTTACCCATGTTTAGCTATTTTTCCTCAGCGAGGCACAGAGTCGCCCAGTGCCCGTCTGGCTCTCACTTGCCCCAGTGCTGTCTCTATGGAGCTTAATGTACTGCAACAGCTCTGTTTATTTATTTTTTTTTTTTGAGACAGGTTTTCACCATTTTGGTCAGCTTGTCTTGAACTCCTGACCTCATGATCCACACCCATCTTGACTTCCCAAAGTGCTGCGATTACAGGTGTGAGCCACCATGCTCGGCCAGAAAAGCTCTTTAAACTGATAAACAATTTTAGCAAAGTTTGAGGATACTAAATCAAATCAGTAGCATCCCTGTACATCAACAACATCCAAGCCAAAAGCCAAATAAAAAACATAATCCCGGCCGGGCACGGTGGCTCACGCCTGTAATCCCAGCACTTTGGGAGGCCGAGGCGGGTGGATCACAAGGTCAAGAGATCCAGACCGTCCTGGTCAACATGGTGAAACCCCGTCTCTACTAAAAATACAAAAAATTAGCTGGGCATGGTGGCGCGTGCCTGTAATCCCAGCTACTCAGGAGGCTGAGGCAGGAGAATTGCCTGAACCCAGGAGGCGTAGGTTGCGGTGAGCCGAGATCACGTCATTGCACTCCAGCCTGGGTAACAAGAGCGAAACTCCGTCTCAAAAAAAAAAAAAAGAAAAAAAAAACATAATCCCATTCAAAATTACCACAGAAAGAATACAATATCCAGGAATATCACTAACCAGGGAGGTGAAAGATATCTATGACAAGAATGATAAAACACTACTTAAAGAAGTCAGAGGTGACACACACAAATTAAAAAAAAATTGTATGCTGATGAATAGAAAAGATCAATATTATTAAAATGACCATACTGCCCAAAGACCTTTACCAATGTAATGCTATTTCTATGAAACTACCAAAAACATTGTTAACAAAACTAAAAAATAACTATTTTAAAATTTGTATGGAACCAAAATGAGCCTGAATAGCCAACGCAATTTTAAGCAAAAGGAACAAAGCTGGAGGGATTACATTACCCCACTTCAAATCACACTCACTAGAGGGCTGTGGTAACCAAAGCAGCATGGTACTAGAACAAAAACAGACTCATAGACAAATGCAACAGAATAGAAAGCCCAGAAATAATGCCACACACCTCCAACTATCTGATCTTTGACAAAGCTGACAAGAAGAATGTGGGGAGAATTCCCTATGTAACAGGTGTGCTGGAATAACTAGCTAGCACTATGTAGAAGATTCAAACTGGTCACCTTCCTTACAATATATATATATACATATATATATATATATATATAAATCAAATGAAGATTAAAGACTTAAATGCAAAACTTAAAAATTATTTTTAAAACCTTGGAAAATAACCAAGAAAATGCCATTCTAGGCATAGAAACTAGCAAAGATTTTATGAGGAAGATAAAAGGAATTGCAACAAAAACAAAAATAGACAAATGGGACCTAATTAAATTAAAACGCTTCTTTACAGCAAAGGAAACTCTCAATAGAGTAATCAGACAACATACCAAATAAATAAAAATACTGGCAGCCTATGTTCCTAATAAAGGTTTAATATCCAGAATTCATAAAGAAGTTAAGCAAGTTTACAAAAAAAATTCATTAAAAAGTAGGCAAAAAAGATGAACAGATGTTTTTCTTTTTTTTTTTTTTTTTTTTTTTTTTTTTGAGACGGAGTTTCACTCATGTTACCCAGGCTGGAGTGCAATGGCGCGATCTCGGCTCACCGCAACCTCCGCCTCCTGGGTTCAGGCAATTCTCCTGCCTCAGCCTCCTGAGTAGCTGGGATTACAGGCACGCACCACCATGCCCAGCTAATTTTTTGTATTTTTGGTAGAGACGGGGTTTCACCATGTTGACCAGGATGGTCTCGATCTCTTGACCTCGTGATCCACCCGCCTCGGCCTCCCAAAGTGCTGGGATTACAGGCTTGAGCCACCGCGCCCGGCTCAGATGTTTTTCAAAAGATAAACATGTTGCTAACAAGCATGTGCAAAAAATGCTTACCAGCAACCACTAGAGAAATTAAAAAATAAATAAATAAAGAGATACCATATCACATTCTGATTGCTGTTAGAAAGTCAATAAAAGCCTGAGCATGGTAATCCCAGCACTTTGGGAGGTTAAGGTGGATAGATCACTTAAGGTCATGGGTTTGAGAGCAACCTGGCCAACATGGAGAAACCCCATTCTCACTAAAAATACAAAAATTAGTCAGGCTTGGTGGTGCATATCTGTACTTCCAACTACTTGGGAAACTAAGACACGAGAATCTATTGAACACAAGAGGTGAAGGTTAAAATGAGTTGACATCACGCCACTGCACTTCAGCCTGGATGACAGAGTGAGACTCTGTCTCAAAAACAAAAGTCAATAACAGATGCTGGCAAGGTTGCAGAGAAAATTGAATGTTTATTTATTTATTTTTCTCTTTTTTTGTTTTTTATTTTTTATTTTTTTATAGCACCTGTGAAAAGAAAATGGAATGTTTATACACTGCTGGTAGAAGGGTAAACTAGTTCAACCACTGTGAAAAACAGTGTGGCAATTCCTCACAGAACTGAAAACAGAATTACTATTTGTCCCAGGAACCTCCAAATTGAGTATATACCTAAAGAAATATAAATTATTCTACCATAAAGGCACATGCACATGCATGTTTATTACAGCACTGTTTGCAATAACAAAGACATGGACCGGGCACAGTGGCTTATGCCTGTAATCCCAGCACTTTGGAAGGCCAAGGCAGTCAGATCACCTGGGGTCAGCAGTTTGAGATCAGCTTGGTCTACATGGAAAAACCCTGTCTCTACTAAAAATACAAAAATTAGCTGGGTCTGGTGGCACACACCTGTAGTCCCAGCTACTTGGGAGGCTGAGGCAGGACAATGGCTTAAACCCGGCAGATGGAGGTTTCAGTGACCCAAGACCACACTAATATACTCCAGCCTGGGTGACAGAGTGAGACTCTGACAGAAAAAAAAAAAAAAATTGGGGACTCCCACAATGTTCCTCAAGTTCAATAATTAGGTCAAGCTGCTCACAGAACTCAGCAAAACAATGTAGTTATGCTTACTAGTTTATCATAAAAAGTACAACCCAGGAAAGGTCAAATGGAAGAAATGTATATGACAGAGATGGGGAACGATGAAGCACATACATAATCTGGGTACACGGCTGTGATTAACAAAATTCTTCATTCTTTGTGTTCTCTAGAACAGTTTATAGAAAGAAACACCTTTCCCATTATGACTTACATGGTGCTCCCTTTTCTTATTTATCTCATAGCCAGACACAGACACTGTCAGAAGCATATTGAACCAGAGCAACTCCATTTTGAATAGAGGCTGAGTAAAACAAGGCTGAGACGCACTGGGCTGCAGTCCCAGATGGTTAGGCGTTTTAACTCATGAGAATGGAGGTCAGTACAAGATACAGGACACAAAGACCTGGCTGATAACACAGGTTGCAGTACAGAAGCAGGATAAAACCCACCAAAATTAACATGGTAATGGGAGTGACCTCTGGTCATCATCTCTGCTTACACTCCCACTATGATAGTTTACAAATGCCATGGCAACATCATGAAGTTAACGTGTAATAGTTTAAAAAGGAGAGGCATAAATATTCCACCCCTTGTTTAGCATATAATCAAGAAATAACCATAAAAATGTGCAACCAGCAGCCCTCATGACTGCTCTGCCTATGGAGTAAGCAATTTTTTTTCCCTTTATTTTCTTAATAAACTTGCTTTCACTTTACTCTGTGGACTCACCCTGAATTCTTTCTTGAGTGAGATCCAAGAACCCTCTCTTGGGTTCTGGATCAGAACTTCTTTCCGATAACATCTTTCTGGCAACCACAAAGGGAGTAATACTGAAAAACCTTTGACCCAAAGGAAAATCATCTGTGTGCACCAATTGGCTGAGTTTGGGTGAGTGGGGTGCATATGCCTCAGTAAAGGATAAGACTGGATTAGAGGCATAACTTAGGGGAATTATTCTCTCTGAAGAGTGGGTTTAAGGCTTCTCTTAATAAAAAGCAAGGATGCTTGACTGAACTTGAATTCAAGGCCCAACATAGAAAGGTTATATTCCTTCCTAAGATTTAGAAAGTTAGAGATTTCTCTCAGTAAAATCCTTCTCAGCTAAGAACAGGTTTGACACTATGAGATATTCATTGCTATTCTCTTTGGATTAGTCTGCCTTGCACTCTTTGCTGATGGCTATGAGTGACAGAATTAAGCATCTACAGGACCATGGGACATGGGGATGTTTTTCTCCTCCAAAAAAGAAACTTAAGTACTAATGGGACTGCTGGAAAAAATCTCTTTGCTACCAAGAAGTGACCACCTGAACTTCTTATCCCTGCTATGGGAAGGTCTTTCTCTGGCCCCCTGAGCTTTGTCTTCCCCACCCTGCCACAGGCAATGCCTTTTGTCTCTTTTTCCTTTTTTTATCTTATCTATTACACAGAGTAACCATCTTGCCCAGAGACCACAAGTTAAAACTTCTGATCAGAGGCTGAATTAACAATGACAGGGCCCAACTGGGGACAAGTTTTAAGTCTTGCCAGTTTGATACCAGTTGCTAAGCAGAGTGGCTAATGTCTATGTTTGTTACATGTTTTGCTCTGGCCAGAAAAGAAAAAGATAATTTTCCTTTGTGTTGCGCCTTGGCCCCCAGGGCTATGGTGCAGCCAGCCATGTCACTAGGGCAACTCAGGAAAAGGGAACCCGGAAGCCTGCCATGCTGGCAAAGAGAAAATTTCTGGCCGGGCGCGGTGGCTCAAACCTGTAATCCCAGCACTTTGGGAGGCCGAGGCGGGTGGATCACGAGGTCAAGAGATCGAGACCATCCTGGTCAACATGGTGAAACCCCGTCTCTACTAAAAATACAAAACATTAGCTGGGCATGGTGGCGCGTGCCTGTAATCCCAGCTACTCAGGAGGCTGAGGCAGGAGAATTGCCTGAACCCAGGAGGCGGAGGTTGCGGTGAGCCGAGATCGCGCCATTGCACTCCAGCCTGGGTAATA
>NW_022437139.1:446816-454414 GCF_009761245.1 Sapajus apella
GAATTGCCTGAACCCAGGAGGCGGAGGTTGCGGTGAGCCGAGATCGCGCCATTGCACTCCAGCCTGGGTAACATGAGTGAAACTCCGTCTCAAAAAAAAAAAAAAAAGAAAAAAAGAGTAAAAATTTCTTACCAGACTTCTGCCAACTCTCTATTCAAGGTGATTAAATGAACGGTTTAAAAAAAAAAAAATACTGTTTATCTCCTATGTAACATTCTAATTAATTAGAAAATGCATTTGTGAGGCTAGTCTTAAACTGTCATACATCTGTTGTGTTTTGTGCTATAAATCTGTCTTTCTGTATTGTTCTGTCATTAAGGGGGTACCTTAGAATAGAATGCAGGCCTAGGACCCCTTAAGGCTGCTGTTCAGGTTGGTCCAGCAAAGTGCTCAGCCATGTCCTTGGATGCTTGACCTTCTTACCACATAACAGTACTTTCTCTTGGTCTCCACCATTAATGGTGGCCCAGATTCAGGGTTCAATTCCCAGCTTAGGGAACGAGTACTTTCTTTTTTTTTTTTTTTTTTTTTTTTTTGAGACTGAGTTTTGCTCTTGTTACCCAGGCTGGAGTGCAATGGCACGATCTCGGCTCACCGCAACCTCCGCCTCCTGGATTCAGGCAATTCTCCTGCCTCAGCCTCCTGAGTAGCTGGGATTACAGGCACGCACCACCATGCCCAGCTAATTTTTTGTATTTTTAGTAGAGACGGGGTTTCACCATGTTGACCAGGATGGTCTCGATCTCTTGACCTCGTGATCCACCCGCCTCGGCCTCCCAAAGTGCTGGGATTACAGGCTTGAGCCACCACGCCCGGCCCACGAGTACTTTCTTGTTTGATATTTGGGTGACCTTTTACCATTTGTTGATTCTCTTCCCCTCCAGGAACCATCTTGCATTTTCCGTTTTCAGAAAACATGTGAAGTTACTTTAGTAAAATTAAAAAGCCAGAGATACTGGCTGTTTGACCTGACTAAACTCTGGTAATAAGAAATTTAAAAGAGCACTATGGTTAAAAGCTCTCTTAAAAAAAAAAAAAAAAAAAAAAAAAAAAGGTCAGCTTAATTAAATGCAGATATTCAAGCTCTAACAGCCTGGGACTCCTTAAGAAAAACAGAAGAGGTGTGACAGACCCTGTTTTGGGTAACACTCCTTTTTTCTCATGAAACCCCAGGAATTAAAAGTGGATAGATCATTCTCAAAATCTAAGTTTCTGTTCTGTTCTGCATTGTATTATCTGATGTTTCTGACTTCTGGAGTATCAAAAAGTACTTCACATTATAAAAGAACTTTGGCATGTAAGACCTAGATGAGAAATATACTTTTGAAATGGCTAATGAGAGTCATGGGGAAATACTCAGCTCTTCACTTTTGTATCAGAGAAACACACTCTTGACCACCTAGAAAGTATGGACATATTCCTACCCCGCACTGAGAAATAAGACTTCCCTTGGAATAAGCTAATTCTCTCCTTTTTAGATCCAAGATCTGATGTACAAATGGGATGCTTAATTTAGGGGAATCTGTTTTGGTTTCCAGCTCTGTTTACTGATTAAGCCATAGAAACCTAAGCTTTCCTGGGCTCCACCCTGAAGCCAGTAATCCAGTGCAGTGGCTGGTGCCTATAATCCCAGCACTTTGGTAGGGCAAGGCAGGCAGATCACCTGAGGTCGGGAATTAGAGACTAGCCTTATCAACATGGAGAAACACTGTCTCTACTAAAAATACAAAATTAGTTGGGCATAGTGGTGTATGCCTGTAGTCCCAGCTACTCAGGAAGCTGAGGCAGGAGAATCACTTGAACCCAGGAGGCGGAGGTTGCAGTGAGCTGCGATTGAGCCATTGTACTCCAGTCTGAGTAACACGAGAGAAACACCATTAAAAAAAAATTTTAAATAAAAAATAATACACAAAAGCTGACAAAGAAAAACCTTACAACTACTGAATCTTTTGTCTGTGTATTTATATGTGTCGTGTGTATGATATGAAAGAACTCTGATTAATTGGTTTTAAAATAAGAGCTTAAATAAAATATTTTGTCCAAAAAGTATAAAGTGTAATATCTTTTAGTTCATGTGACAAATAATCATTTGGAAGTAAAAACACTTTTAAAGATCATAGGGAAAATAAAAGTGTCTTCAAAATATAAAAATTTGTTCCAAATTATATAGGTCAGTTACTAGATTTACCAAATACTTTATGGTCATAAATTGGTTCTATGATTTTTAAAAATTGTTCGATTTACCTATCTTGAAGACATCAAATTATAAATAAGGCCTTAGGACATATGAAATTAGCCATACCCCCTAAATATACAAAGGTTATAAAGAAAAGAGATTTTGGCCAGCCATAGTGGCTCACGCTGGTAATCCCAGCACTTTGGGAAGTCAAGGCAGGCAAATCACCTGAGGACAGGAGTTTGAGACCAGCCTGGCCAACATGGTGAAACCCTGTCTCTACAAAAAATACATAAATTAGCCAGGCGTGGTGGCAGGTGCCTGTAATCCCAGCTACTCGGTAGGCTGAGGCAGGAGAATTGGTTGAACCCAGGAGGCAGATGTTGCAGTGAGCCGAGATCACAAATGAATCTTAAAGAAAAAGAAAAGATCTTAGATAGTAAATTATTATCCTAAAACAAAATGACTTGGTTAAAAAGAGGGATGTTTAGGACAAATAAGAAAGTCTAAACATATTGTAAACGAGTAATTCACTAAAGGAAATTTATGCAAAAAACGTTGTATAATTTAAAGGTCATTAAGGCCTCTTAAAAGATGTCACGAAATGCCACTATGACTCTTCACTGTACAACTTGCCTGCTTTACAGCTGGGTAAGGCCTGTGACACATCAAGTTAGGCATATACCCTAACTATTAATACACTGGAGTCAGACCTTATATACACTTCTGTCTGTGTCCTAGACTCCACATCTAGTACTCAATTAAAATCCCTTACTTACCAAAGTTTTCACCAAAACTAAAGGTGCTAAGAGTTAACAATGTAACACGTAATTTTGACTATGAAAAAAGTTACACGCAAGGTATACAGAGAAAGTGAAATGTGTTTTTCATAAAACATAAGAAAATACGGAAATGTGGATTTTTTTCACCTAGATTAAAAGGTTAAAGGATTGTTTTAAATTAGAAAGAATAAAACTAAAGGTTTAAACAAACTGTGAAAGATTTGTTAAAATTTAATTGCAAAAGAGTTTTTGTGTGTGAACATACTGACTAAAGTTAAATGGGTATTATTCAGTTTTTCTGTAAAATGAATGTCGAGATAAAAGTGACAGCTTCTCTTAAAGCACTGATTTACTCTTTAACAACAAGGACTTTGTGAAGAGTTATAAAAGGTCTATGAGAATATTACCTTAGGATCAAACATTAAAATTGGATAGATTTGTCTAGAAAGATTCATTAAGAATTAGGTTTGGGCCGGGCATGGTGGCTCATGCCTGTAATCCCAGCAATTTGAGAGGCTGAGGTGGGTCGATCACCTGAGGTCAGGAGTTCAAGACCATCCTGGTCAACATAAAACCCTGTCCGTAAAAAAAAAAAAAAGAATTGGGTTTGACATCAATAATACACAAATACAACAGTAAATTTTGGCTCCTTTAGTATGAAAAATCACACAGAAAACATTGTCAAATGTGAAATAATATTTCACTATTATTGGACTATGTTGTGTAAATATGTTATTGGTATGTGTACCAAAACTATGAGAAACTCCTGTAATTCTAAATGACTAAGTGTACATCATTAATAATCACAATTGTTACATCAAATTATTGTATGCCACAGATCTAACCAAATTTCCTTCTCAATCAGTTTTTTTCTTTTTTTACTGTGACTGCACTAAGACTTTGACATCCAGACAATCATCTTCTGTTGATCCTCTTCAAAAGATGATTTATAGTTAAGACTTTGACAGATTTATTTATTTATTTATTTTTTACGACAGAGTCTCATTCTTAGCCAGGCTGGAGTGAAGTGGCATGATCTCGACTCACTATAACCTCTGTCCCCAGGTTCAAGCGATTCTCCGGCCTGAGCCACTCAAAAATAGCTGGGATTACAGGCACACGCTGCTACGCCCAGCTAATTTTTGTATTGTTACTAGAGGCAGAATTTTGCCATTTTGGCCAGGCTGGTCTCAAACTCTTGACCTCAAGTAATCCACCTGGCTCAGCCTCCCAACATGCTAGGATTAGAGGCATGAGCCACTACATCCATCCAACACACATTCTTAAATGCAAGTTTGTGATGACTTTAGGAATTGTGACATTAGAATAGAGAAAAAACTTTCACTATTTATGGAGAACTGAAATGTTCATGACTATCAAACAGAGTAGGAATTAACTGAATGGACTGAACTAATAGAAGAGTCAAGTAATATTTCTGACTTTGCATAAAATGTCACTGATCCTTTGGTTTGTTTTTCACAGTCAAGAAAACTCTGGACCAGGCGCGGTGGCTCACGCCTGTAATTCCAGCACTTTGGGAGGCTGAGGCAGATGGATCACCTGAGGTCAAGAGTTTGAAACCAGCCTGACCAACATGGAGAAACCCTGCCTCTAATAAAAGTACAAAATTAGCCAGGCGTGGTGGCACATGCCTGTAATCTCAGCTACTGGGGAGGCTGAGGCAAAAGAATTGCTTGAACCCAGGAGACAAAGGTTGCGGTGAACCAAGATTGCGTCATTGCGCTCCAGCCTGGGCAACAAGAGCGAAACTCCATCTCCAAAAAAAAAAAGAAAACTCTGAATAGTTAGGCAACAATATCATCACCCCTATTCGGCATGAAGTAGTTACAGAAAATGGATCTTCATCCCTCTACAATCCTTAGGACTAAGGTTGCCCTTGTGAAAAAGATGTGGGAGAGATGTCAGAGGTAGACGGAACCAGAGCAAATCTATTTTGTATACGGGCTGGGTAAAATAGGGCTGAGATTGACTGGGCTGCATTCCTGGATGGTTCAGCATTCTAGGTAACAGGATAGGATAAAATGTCAGCACGAGATACAAGTCATAAAGACCTTGCAGATAAAACAGTTTGCAGTAAGGAAGTCAAGTAAAATTCACCAAATCCAAGCTGTAATGAGAGTGGCCTCTGGTCGCCCTCACTGCTACACTGCTACCAGTGTCATGACAGTTTACAAATGCAATGGAAACATCAGGAAGTTACCCTATGTGGTCTAAAATTGGGAGGCATAAAAAATCCACCCCTTGTTTAACATATAATCAAGAAATAAAGATAAAAATGTGCAACCAGCATTTCTCGGGCTGCTCTGCCTATGGACTAAGCCATTCTTTTCTTTCTTTTTTTTTTCTTTTTTTTTTTTTTTGAGATGAGGTTTCACCATGTTGGCCAGGCTGGTCCATTCTTTTATTTCTTTACTTTCTTAATAAATTTTTTTTTTTACTTTACTGTATGGACTCACCCTAAATTTTTTCTTGAGAGAAACCACAAGAACCCTCCTGTTGGTCTTGAACTGGAACCTCTTTTCGATAAGAACTCTGAACATTTTCTTCTTTTTCCCATTAAAAGAATCAGCTGAATTTGTCTCCAGTGGTCTGAATAAAATTTTTCACAGGCTCCAGAACTTTGAACTATTCGCAGTCTGAGTCAACATACAACCTCATTTTATGTATCTTGTAAGAGCATGCTGACTTCACAATAAAACATTCTCTGATCTAAAATCTGATTTTTCACCCTTCATTTGCCATTCTCTCACCTCTCTAATCTTGTTTGCTGCTCCCTAGGAAAAAAAGCCCTTGTCTGCCTACCTCTGCCTTCCAGGTTCAAGCAATTCTGCCCCAGCCTCCCTAATAACTGGAATTACAGGCATGTGCCGCCATGCCTGGCTAATTTTTTATTTTTAGTAGAGACGGGGTTTCTCCATGTTGATCAGGCTAGTATCAAACTCCCAACCTGAGGTGATCCACCCACCTCAGCCTCCCAAAGTGCTGGAATTACAAGTGTGAGCCACTGCACCGGGCCCTTGAAGTTTTTCATAATTGGTACTTTTTCCTGTTGCAATATTCCTTGTGAATTTAATTTTTTTAAAGATAAATCTAACTTTGTTTTATATTCCAAAGGCTAGAAACTGCTTCAAAACAAAAACAACTTCATCACCAGTAAGACCCTCTCAGTCCCCTTTCATTTTAACCTTAACTGCATTTACGTGTAAGTTCCCAGCTTTCCAGGGCTCTGTCAGCAGTAAGACTTTTTCCATAACTGGGGTGAGCAGGCTGAGACATCTGCAGGAAAGGCATCCCAGAAAAAAACTAACTGCTTTTAAAAACCTCCTTTTGTGGCCGGGCGTGGTGGCTCAAGCCTGTAATCCCAGCACTTTGGGATGCCTAGGAGGGCGGATCATGAGGTCAAGAGACCAAGACCATCCTGGCCAACATGGTAAAACCGTCTCTACTAAAAATACAAAAATTAGCTGGGCGTGGTGATGTGCACTTGCAGTCCCAGGTACTTGGGAGGCTGAAGCAGGAGAATTGCTTGAACCCGGGAGGCGGAGGTTGCAGTGAGCCAAGATTGTGCCACTGCACTCCAGCCTGGCACCTGGCAACAGAGTGAGACTCTGTCTCAAAAAAAAAAAAAAAAAAAAAAAAACTCCTTTTGCAAGCTCAATATTAGCCTTAGCTCTTAGTCACTGGGCTTGATTCAATTTCCATGTTAGTTACTCACTTGGTTTTTGAAACAACTTGTTTGAAAAATTCAGCAAAATTGCTCAAACACAGTGTTCAAATAAGGGAAGGAAATTTTAAAGTACTTACATTTTATATCTCAATAAGAAAAGCAAAAATATCTACTTCTATTAGACAATATGTTATTTTATTGTTTTTATTAAAAATCATGTAGTAGGCCAGGTGCGGTGGCTCAAGCCTGTAATCCCAGCACTTTGGGAGGCCGAGGCGGGTGGATCACGAAGTCAAGAGATCGAGACCATCCTGGTCAACATGGTGAAACCCCGTCTCCACTAAAAATACAAAAAATTAGCTGGGCATGGTGGTGCGTGCCTGTAATCCCAGCTACTCAAGAGGCTGAGGCAGGAGAATTGCCTGAACCCAGGAGGCAGAGGTTGTGGTGAGCCGAGATGGCGCCATTGCACTCCAGCCTGGGTAACATGAGTGAAACTCCGTCTCAAAAAAAAAAAAAAAAAAAAAAATCATGTAGTAAACAATTAGACATATGGAAATACTTCTAGGTGGTACCAAGTTTCATCTCATAAAATTTAGCATGAAACTCAGAAATCAAGATATCAGGATTTGAACAGAGATATTCACTGTCACAAATTTACCCTGCAAAAAGACAAACTGATATTTTCATGAATCTATATAACTCACCAATTATCTACCACATTTTCTCATGAAAATGTATTAATTTTCCACAGTCAAAAAAGAAAAGAGATTTTCCCTATTCTTTTCCTCAGTAGCTAGCATTCTAAAAACTAAGCCTTGGAATTCTGTTTGAACTCACCCAGCCATAAATTAAAAAAAAAAAACAAAAAACACCTGAGAAAAGTTTTAAACTCCCTCTGGGAGAATTTTTTTCTTTTTCTTTTTCTTTTTCTTTTTTTTTTTTTTTTTTT
>NW_022437139.1:459414-468551 GCF_009761245.1 Sapajus apella
AAAAAAAAAAAAAAACAAAAAAAAACAAAAAAAAAACAAAAAACAAAAAAATATATATATATATAAATTAGCCAGGCATGGTGGTTGGTGCCTGTAATCCCAGCTACTAAGGAGGCTAAGGCAGTAGAATCACTTGAACCTGAGAGGTGGAGAGTGCAGTGAGCTGAGATCTTGCCACTGCACTTCAGCCTGGCAACAAAAGTGAAACTGCCTAAAAAAAAAAAAAAAAAAAAATTCTACCTTTCAAGACCTACTAATATAATGCAATTTACAGCTAAAAAACTGAGGTCAAAATCAGTAAACAAATATTTTCAAGGTGAAAAACCCAGGGTGACAAACCTAGGCAGTGCTGATTAAAAAACAGATGTGTCTGACTTATGTTTCAAGTCAGGCCATTCAATCACTTGAGAGATTCTTCCACTCACTCCTGCTCACTTATGTAATCAAGAACCACACATTCAGGAGACACTGCATTATGCCCCAGTGACTGCCCCAGGGGCATTTTACTTCGAAAGTTCTTACACCATCTCACTGGAGTCACTTTTTGTTTGTTGGTTTGGCCTTTTGGGACACTGTTTTTCTTTCATCATATTTATTTCATTATCTTTCTGCACCTTAGAGAATCCAGGGGGCAGAGATTATTTCTGTGTTTTCCCCTCAGTATCAGTATCTGATTGGCTGACCAGCAATGTGTGCTCAAGAAATAAAAGCTGGGTTTCGTGTAGACAATTTTAATGCCTCAGGGGTTACCTTTTCAAAAAAAAAGGAGTACACCAGAAGATTCCTCTCAGCCCCAGGACATCCACTTGCTCCTTTGAGAGAATACATTCCATACCTCAGGTCCTCCTATGGGAGAAAATAACCCAGAAGCTGATACTCCCTAGGCACTTTAGCTGACATAACCATGGTGGATATCTTGGCGTATCCCAGACAGTACTGAAACCCAGGACCAGAAAAAAACTAAAGGGTGGCTGAGGACACATCACCTCATAAAGATTCCAAAGGATAACCTTGACCCAAAACATTCTACCAAGATCTCTGTGCCTAGAGAAGATGTATGGAGAAGAGGCACAGAGACTTTTTACAATACAGCATCAGCGGATTATTCTTCGCTTTCTTCTCATGGGTAATATTTACAAACAGATAACAAACCTTTTTAAACCCATCATTTAATGCTTTGCAAAAAACAATTAAAATACGAAACTGAAAAGTACACTAAGAGACAAATAGCTGATACTGTAAATTAGGGAGGACAAGCTGGCATTTGGGAACGCCAGATGAAACCGGAAATTTAGTATCTAACTACAAGCCAGAGTGAGGCTGGAGAAAGGGAGGATAGAGGTTAGATTTATGATACAGCTTGGGACACAGGTGAAAAATGCAACAGAAAATCAGTTTCCCACGGAGTGTGAAAATAAAAGTCACAAGCAGAATGAGGTGTCTCTAGTCCCTGGATTCCTACTTTTAAAAAAATCTAACTGGGGTGCATGTTTTAGTGAATAACTGCATTAAGAGAAATAAACTTCAGCCTTAACCAACTACAAACTGCCAAGTAACCTCTGATTACATAATCAGGACATTTTCACCTTTATTGTACAAATGAAGAAACTACATAACTGTACCTAACCAATTACTGAATTTTGTTTTCTTCATCATGCAGTTTATAAAACTCTTTCCTTCAAGCTCCGTCTATGAATCACAAATCACAAACGACAGCTGGTTGCTCGAAAATTTTTGAATCACTCTTTGATTAATGTTTTTAGGGTGACTCCCATACATTAACAGAAGAAATGAGGAACTGGGAACCCCACAGAGCAAAACTCTTCACACTCACGGAACCAAGATTCTCCCGGAGTCAGGATTCGCCCCTGAGTACCCTCTTGTGGTCCCTGCACAATCTGGAAGAGACGCGATGCTGCGGGTGCAGAGCTGCTCAGAGATGACTCCAGACCAGGGCACACAGTCAGTGCACAGGGAAGAGACAGTACACTAGGAACGGCTGTAAGCACAGCCGCCATCTTACGGTTGAAGAGGACTGAGGCCGAGCTGGGCAAAGAGAACTCGGGGCACAGATTGTGGAGCTGACTGCGGGGAGGCCTGAGTCCTGCCACAGCCACTTCCCATCGGTTCCAACCAACCCCTTCCCTTCTCTCGGAATGTCGGACTGGCATGCTCACCATTTCTGAACTTCCAGGGGGTCCTGGCGTTGTAGCTGTGGATCGACCAATAGCTGCAGGTCACAGGGCCATAGAGGCTGGGCTTCTAGGAGCAGAAGACACAGAGAAGAGAAAACCAGACCGGGAGCTCCGGCTGCAGCAAGAGACAAAGACCCCGCCACATCCCGGAAGCCTTCCTGTCTGCTCCAGCTGCGTGCCTGATTGGATGAGTCCCAGCCCAGCGTCGCTGATTGGATAACGTTTAAAACCCCACCTTCTCAGGCCGTGAGTGACAGAAGATATCGGATTCTAGGCTGAGTGAAGAAAACTGACAGCCTCTGCTGCAGCCTTTTCAGGCAGGCGCTTTCTCCCTGAGCTGAGCCCGGCCCACCACAGAAAGTAGCCTTTAAACTTGTGTGTAAAGTCATATGCATTTTAAAATAACATTCTGTATGGCTATTCACAAATGAAAAGAATATAATAATAATTATTTTTAAATTTCAGCTTTTTTACCTTCCTGGCTTCTAGTCTTTGAGCAGCCAGGCTGAGGTTTTAGAAAGGAGGTAATCCTCTGAAATAAAATGAGAGCCACAGCCGGGCATGGTGGCTCGCGCCTGTAATCCAGTCACTTGGGAGGCCAAGGCGGGCGGATCACCTGAGGTCCGGAGTTCAAGATCAGCCTGACCAACATGGTGAAATCCCGTCTTTAAAAAAAAAGAAAAAAAAAAAAAAATGAGAGCCACATGTGAATTTTAAATTTTCTAGTATCCAAACTTAAAAAAAAAAAAAAGGATTACAGGACCCAGCCACTACACCTAGTCCAGATACAATAGTATTAAGCAAAGCCAACTAAATTGACAGGATTTCTTTTGTAATTGACATTGATGACAATCAGACTCACTGAGAGTGAAAAAAATGTGTTGACTATTATAAAATCATTGGATAGGTTATGCACCTGATGATAGAACCTCATGTATTAAGGTTGAATTGATTGTAACAATGTAATCAACCCAATATGTCCATATTATCATTTTAATGTGTGAGAAATATGTAATTATTAATAAAGTATATAAATATTTGCAACTAAATCTTTGAAACTAACTCTGTATTTTACTTTTCTAGCACATGGCAATCCAGACCAGCCACATTGCAGGCACCCGGGAGCCACATGTAGCCAAAAACTGCCACATTGAACTGCAGCTCTGATGTCAGGGGAGTGAAGGGTCAGAGAAAACCTTCTGCCAGAGGTGAAGGAAGAGCCTCTCCCTACCAACATCTCTCTTCAGTTCTCAGGGTGGAACACATAGTGACCACAGAAAGAGCAGAGGGCAGCAAGAATAAAATAATTGCAAGGAGACCACTGCTGGCCACCTGTTGCCCACTTTTTTTCCAGAGACCAGACAGTGAACAAAGGATGTTGCGGCCATAGAAGAATAAAACTCTGTGTCTTCAGTTCTGTCCATACTCTTGACCTCCAGTGTTTAGATATGTAGAAAACAGATGAAAGGCAAACTTACTTTGCTATTTGGCCTTGGCCCTAATGGTCAAGCTGTGGTAATCTGTTTTCATCTGTAGTGTGGGGGACTATGTGAGTATAAACGCCAATCACACGCGTAGATGTCTACCTGTATTCTGCGTTACTCAATGTTCTCTTACAAAACATCCAACTTTAATTCAGGGGAAAAAATCAGTACCTAGAGGATGTCCATTGTTAGAAGGTAACTAGTAATCGATCTTTCGTTGAATCCTGGCATCTTTTCTGCACTGGGTGCATGTATTAGCTAGCTATTGCAGCATAACAAATCATCCAAAACTTATTAGTTCATAATTGAGATGGTCAGCCATTCAGGCTGGGCTGAGTGGGGCCATTCTTCTGGTCTCAGCTGAGCTCCTTGAGACATGTATCATCAACTGCTTGTTGACTAGCCAGCTGTGCTTCTGGGGCTGTCAACAGGCCACCTTGCTGCTTCTCCCCATGGTATCTTATTTTCCAGCTGGATAATACGGGCTTTATTCATGAAGATGGCAGCATTCTGAAAGAAAAACAGAAGCATTCAAGACCATTTGAGCCTAGACCTTAAATTGCCCACTGTCATCTTCATCATTTTCTCCTGCCCTACGCAGATAAGGCCAGCCAGATCTAGGGTTTGGAAAACAGATTCTGGATCTTGATCGAAACAGCTTTAAAGGCACCCGGCAATGGCATGGATACAAGAGTGATGAAAAATTGTCACCATTTTGCAATCAGTATTATTCTACCTTTTTTCCATAAGTGGTTCATAGAACTCTTCCACATCAGGAAACTTGTGCAAAGACCCACAGATACTAAGTGGCTGGGCTGAGACTCAGGATTAACTCTGTCTGACTCCAAAGCCCAGGCACCTCCATACATAACACTACTAAAGTAGCTGCCCTGCCCTGACCTTGAAATCCTGGAGAGTGATATTTCTACAGAAGAAGCCAGATTCCTTTCAGATTTGTGTTCCTATAGTACTATTTATCATTGAAAATAATCATCTCAAGAAATTGCAGAAGCACAAGCTGGCTCACATCTGTATTTATAGCACTTTGGTAGGCTGAGATGGGAGAGAATTAGGTGAGCTCAGGAGTTCCAGTGCAGCCTGGGTAACATAAAATGCTGTTTCCATGAAAAATAAATAAATAGCCAGCCATGGTGGCGCATGCCTGTAGTCCAAGCTACTTAGGTGGCAGAGGCAGGAGGATTGTTTGAGCTTGAAAGGTCAAGCCTGCAGTGAGCCCTGATTCTTTACACCACTGCAATCAAGGCTGGATAATGCAGTGAGACCCTGTCTCAACAAAAGAAAAGAAATTGAAGAAGAATTTTTTTTTTTTTTTTTGAGTCGGAGTTTCGCTCTTGTTACCCAGGCTGGAGTGCAATGGCCCGATCTCGGCTCACCGCAACCTCCGCCTCCTGGGTTCAGGCAATTCTCCTGCCTCAGCCTCCTGAGTAGCTGGGATTACAGGCATGCGCCACCATGCCCAGCTAATTTTTTGTATTTTTAGTAGAGACGGGGTTTCACCGTGTTGACCAGTATGGTCTAGATCTCTTTTTTTTTTTTTTTGAGACGGAGTTTCGCTGTTACCCAGGCTGGAGTGCAATGGCGCGATCTCGGCTCACCGCAACCTCCGCCTCCTGGGTTCAGGCAATTCTCCTGCCCCAGCCTCCTGAGTAGCTGGGATTACAGGCACGCGCCACCATGCCCAGCTAATTTTTTGTATTTTTAGTAGAGACGGGGTTTCACCATGTTGACCAGGATGGTCTCGATCTCTTGACTTCGTGATCCACCCGCCTCGGCCTCCCAAAGTGCTGGGATTACAGGCGTGAGCCACCACGCCCGGCCCTGAAGAAGAATTTTTTAAAGATATAGAATAATAGCTGAGGGATTAGTTTAAAAAAATCGAGGCCCAACAACACATTACTTATTTTTCATCATAGAAAATAATTTGAGGCTGGGCATGGTGGCTCACGCCTGTAATCCCGGCACTTTGGGAGGCCGAGGCGGGCGGATTATGAGATCAAGAGATTGAGACCATCCTGGCCATGGTGAAACCCTGTCTCTACTACAAAAATACAAAAATTAGCCGGGCGTGGTGGCACGTGCCTGTGGTCCCAGCTACTCGGGAGGCTGAGGCGGAAGAATCGTTTGAACCTGGGAGACAAAGGTTGCAGTGAGCCGAGACTGCGCCACTGCACTCCAGCCTGGCGACAGAGCAAGACTCAGTCTCAAAAAAAAAAAAAAAAAAAAAAGAATAAAAGAAAAGAATTTGAAAACTTTTAAAAGAAAAAAACTTTTTTTTTTCCCCCCAAGATGGAATCTTGCTCTGTTGCCCAGGCTAGAGTGCTGCAGCCTGATCTCGACTCACTGAAACCTCTGCCTCCCAGGTTTCAGCAATTCTCCTGCCTCAGCCTCCAGCAGAGCAGCTGGGATTACATGCCTAGTTTTTTTTGTTTTGGTTTTTTTTTTGTTGTTTGTTTGTTTTTGTATTTTTGGTAGAGACAGGGTTTCACCATATAGGCCAGGCTGGTCTTGAGCTCCTGACCTTATGATCCACCTGCCTCAGCCTCCCCAAATGCTGGGATTACAGGCATGAGCCAAGGTGCTCAAAATGTTTTTTTTTTAAAGCCCTTTAAAAAAATAATGGAGTCGGGCACAGTGGCATGTGCCTGTAGTCCCAGCTACTCAGGAGGCTGAGGTGGGAGGATCTCTTGAGCCCAGGAGTTCTGGGCTGTAGTACACTATGCCGATCGGGTGTCCGCACTAAGTTTGGCATCAATATGGTGACTTCCCGGGAGCGGGGGACCATCAGGTTGCCTAAGGAGGAGTGAATCGGCCCAGGTCGAAAATGGAGCGGGTCAAAACTCCCGTGCTGATCAGTAGTGGGATCACGCCTGTGAATAGCCACTGCACTCCAGACTGGGCAACATAGTGAGACCCTGTCTCTAAAAATAATAATAATAATAATAATAATGGGAACGTGTCAAAGGGATGAATTCTAACGTTGTTGTTATCTGTTTTCTCGAGTACACAGGAGTGCAGTCACCACTCAAGAAAGCAGACAACAACAATATTAGTTGTTACTCAAAAACAAAAAAAGTTTTCTCATGCGAAAAGTCGGATGTTATATCAGTAGTTAAAGGCTATTAGAAGATATGTTTTGTGCCGGGCGCGGTGGCTCACGCCTGTAATCCCAGCACCTTGGGAGGCCGAGGCGGGTGGATCACGAGGTCAAGAGATTGAGACCATCCTGATCAACATGGTGAAACCCCGTCTCTACTAAAAATACAAAACATTAGCTGGGCATGGTGGTGCATGCCTGTAATCCCAGCTACTCAGGAGGCTGAGGCAGGAGAATTGCCTGAACCCAAGAGGCGGAGGTTGCGGTGAGCCGAGATCGCGCCATTGCACTCCAGCCTGGGTAAAAAGAGCGAAACCCCGTCCCCAAAAAAAAAAAAAAAAAGAAAATATGTTTTGCTCATGGAACATTTCTGAAAAAGTCTCCAATAATAAAGATACTTATTTCACTAGACAAGTTATAAAATTGTTAAATACAGTATTATAGATGTGGTAGTTTTTGTTGTTTTTTGTTTTTTTTTTTTTCAGACGGAGTTTCACTCTTGTTACCCAGGCTGGAGTGCAATGGCGCGATCTCGGCTCACCGCAACCTCCGCCTCCTGGGTTCAGGCAATTCTCCTGCCTCAGCCTCCTGAGTAGCTGGGATTACAGGCACGCACCACCATGCCCAGCTAATTTTTTGTATTTTAGAGACGGGGTTTCACCATGTGGACCAGGATGGTCTCGATCTCTTGACCTCGTGATCCACCCGCCTCGGCCTCCCAAAGTGCTGGGATTACAGGCTTGAGCCACCGCGCCCGGCCTGTTGTTGTTGTTGAAATGGAGTTTTACTCTGTCGCCCAGGCTGGAGTACAGTGGCACAGTCTCAACTCACCACAACCCCACATCCCAGGTTCAAGCCATTCTCCTGTCGCAGCCTCCCGAGTAGCTGAGATTACAGGCACCTGCCGCCACACCCAACTAATTTTTGTATTTTTAGTAGAGATGAGGTTTTACCATGTTGGCCTTGAACTCCTGACCTCAGGTTATCCACCTGCCTTGGCATCTCAAAGGATTACAGGAGTGAGCCACCACACCTAGCTCAGATCCAGTAGTATTAAGCAAAGCTAACGAAATTGACTGGATTTCTTTTGTAATTGAGATTGATGACAATCAGATTCACTGAGAGTAAAAAAAAAATTCTTGACTATTACATTGTTACAATCAAGTCATTGGATGACTTTTGCACCTGATAATGGAACCTCATGTATCTTCTGCTACTAAAGTCTAATGTGATTAAGTGCAGCAAAGCTTCGGTGCATTATGGCAAAGCATATTTTTACCAGGTAAAGAATATATATATATTTTTTTAAGACAGGGTTTCACCATGTTGGTCAGGCTGGTCTTGAACTCCCGACCTCAGGTGATCCACCGGCCTTTGCCTCCAAAGTGCTTGGATTACATGCGTGAGCCAGCATGCCCAACCAGGTAAAGAATATTTTTAATGGTCTACTGACTGAGGACAGTAAAGCCCTTTATAATCTATAATCCAGAGATTGAGTTGGCTTGCCATCTACACTGCAGCAAGACTTCAGGACCTTGAACCTTGGGCTGATAATCTCACCACTCAGAAGGGCCCCTTCAAACATTTGCGATTGTACACCCATTGCAGATCTTAAGGTGAGGCTAATCAGTAAAGTTTCTTCTCATAAGCAGATAGCAACATTGATATAGTTTGTTTTTGTTCTTTTGTTTTTTTGAGACAGAGTCTTGCTCTGTCACCCAGACTGAAGTGCAGTGGCATGGTCATGGCTCACTGCAACCTCCTCCTCCCAGGTTCAAGGGATTCTTCTGCCTCAGCCTCCTGAGTAGCTGGGACTACAGGTGCACGTAACCACACCCAGGTAATATAATATTTGTGTGTGTGTATATATATATATATATATTTTTTTTTTTTTTTTTTTGAGAGGAGTTTTGCTCTTACTACCCAGGCTGAAGTGCAATGGCACGATCTCAGCTCACCGCAACCTCCGCCTCCTGGGTTCAAGTGATTCTCCTGCCAATATCTGCATTTTTAACAGAGACAGGATTTTACCATATTGGCCAGGCTGATCTCAAACTCCTCACCTCATGATTTGCTCACCTTGGTCTACCAAAGTTCTGGGATTACAGGCGTGAGCCACCGCACCTGGCCTGGTTACAATTCCATATACAGATTTTGGCCAGGTACAGTGGCTCACAACTGCAATCCCAGCACTTTGAGAGGCCGAGGCAGGCATATGCCTGAGACCCTGTGCAGTCACCACAGGAGCACACAGGAGTGCAGTCACCACTCAAGAAAACAGATAACCACAGCCAGACAAAAAATAGCAAAATAAGTTTGCCTTTTTTTTTTTTTTTTTTTTTT
>NW_022437139.1:468651-475624 GCF_009761245.1 Sapajus apella
CCTTTTTTTTTTTTTTTTTTTTTGAGGTGGAGTTTCACTCATGTTACCCAGGTTGGAGTGCAATGGCGCGATCTCGGCTCACCGCAACCTCTGCCTCCTGGGTTCAGGCAATTCTCCTGCCTCAACCTCCTGAGTAGCTGGGATTACAGGCACGCGCCACCATGCCCAGCTAATGTTTTGTATTTTTAGTAGAGACGGGGTTTCACCATGTTGACCAGGATGGTCTCGATCTCTTGATCCACCCGCCTCGGCCTTCCAAAGTGCTGGGATTACAGGCGTGAGCCACCGCGCCTGGCTTTTTTTTTTTTTTTTTTTTTTTTAAGACAGGGTTTCACCATGTTGGCCAGTCTGGTCTTGAACTCCTGACCTCAGGTGATCCGCCCGCCTTGGCCTCCCAAAGTGCTGGGATTACAGGCGTGAGCCACCGCGCCCAGCCCACAAAATAAGTTTGCCTTTAATCTATTTTCTCCATATCTAAATATGAGAGTTTAAGAGTGTGGACAGAATTGAAGACATGGAGTTTTTTTTTTTTACTTCTGTGATGCCATCATCCTTTGTTCACTGCCTGATCTCTAAAAGAAAGGTGGGCAGGCCGGGCGCGGTGGCTCAAGCCTGTAATCCCAGCACTTTGGGAGGCAGAGGCGGGTGGATCACGAGGTCAAAAGATCGAGACCATCCTGGTCAACATGGTGAAACCCCGTCTCTACTAAAAATACAAAAAATTAGCTGGGCATGGTGGTGCGTGCCTGTAATCCCAACTACTCAGGAGGCTGAGGCAGGAGAATTGCCTGAACCCAGGAGGCGGAGGTTGCGGTGAGCCGAGATCGCGCCATTGCACTCCAGCCTGGGTAACATGAGTGAAACTCCGTCTCAAAAAAAAAAAAAAAAAAAAAAAAAGGTGGGCAACAGGTGGTAAGCAGTGGTTTACCTGTGGTATTTTATTCCTGCCACCCTCAGCTATTTCTATGGCCACTGTCTGTTCCACCCTCGAAACTGAAGAGAGATATTGGTAGGGGGAGGTTCTTCCTTCACCTCTGGCCCTTCCACACATCAGAGCTGCCATGTGTGGATCCTGGGTGCCAGGAATGAGCCTGGTCTGAACTGCAATGTTCTAGAAAGGTAAAATATAGAGTTACTTTCAAAATGTAGTTGCAAATATTTATATACTTCATTAATAATTACATATTCCTCATACATTGAAATGACATTTTGGATATATTGGGTTAATTACATTGTTAGAATCAATTGAACCTGTTCCTTGTTTCTTTCTAAAGTTTGGCTACTAGAAAATTCAAATTTCACACGTGGCTCACATTTTATTTCAGAAAATTCCCTCCTTTTTAAAATCTCAGGTTGCCTGCTCGAAGGACGACAAGCCAGGAAGGTAAAAAAGCTAAACTTTTTTTTTCTTTTAGACACAGTATTGCTGTCACCCAGCTGAAGTGCAGTGGTGTGATCTCAGCTCACTGCAACCACCCCCCGCCTGGGTTCAAGTGATTCTCCTGCCTCGGACTCCTCCTGAGTGGCTGGGAATACAGGCAAGCACCGCTCTGCCCAGCTAATTCCATCTTGACCAGGCTGGTTTTTAACTCCTGACATCATTATCCACCCACCTCGGCCTTTCAGAGTACTGAGATTATAGTCGTGAGCCACCATGCCCAGCCACGATGTAATATGTTATTTACAAATGCATATGACCTTATACACAAGGTTGAATGCAAATATTCTCTAGGTTGGGCCTGGCTCAGCTCAGGAAATAAGCCTTGCTGAGAAGACTGCAGCCTAGGCTGACACTCTTTCTTCATTCAGCCCATCATCTAATCTCACAGCCTGAGAGGGTGGAATTTAAACGTTATTCAGACCAGGTGCAGTGTAATCCCAGGACTTTGGGAGGCCGAGGTGGCAGATCACCTGAGGTCGACAGATTGAGACCAGCCTGACCAACATGGAGAAATCCCATCTCTACTAAAAATACAAAAATGAGCCCAGCGTGGTTGTGCATGCCTGTAGTCCCAACTACCTGGGAGGCTGAGTCAGAAAAATCGCTTGAACTCAGGAGGTGGAGATTGCAGTGAGCCGAAATCGCACCACTGCACTGCAGCCTGGAGGACAGAGGGAGAGTCCATCTCAGAAAAAAAAAGTTATCTGATGAGCGATGCTGGGCTGGGAACTGTTTAATTAGGCACGCAGCTGGAGGTAACAGCGCGGATTTTGCATTTGGTAGGGCCTCTGTCTCTCGCTGCAGCTAGAGTTCCAGGTCTACTCTTCATTGTTCTGTGTCTTCTGCTCCAAGAGACCCAGGCTGTGTGCCCCGGTGACCTGCAGGTAATGGGAGATCCACAGCTAAGATGCCAGGACCCCCTGGAAGCCTAGAAATGTTGAGAGTGTCAGTTCTGACATCCCGAGAGGGGAAGGGGGTGATTGGGACCAGTGGGAAGCGGCTGTGGCAGGACTCAGGCCTCCCCGCTGTCAGCTCCACAATCTGCACCCCCGAGTTCTTGCCCAGCTTGGCCTCAGTTTCCTTCAGCCACAAGATGGTGGCTTTGCTGACAGCCAGAACAGGGGCGTCCTGTATCTTCCCTACACAGTGACTGTGCCCTGGCCTGGAGCCCTCCCTGAGCAGCTTTGCACCCACAGCACCAAGTCTCTCCCGGATTGTGCAGGTACCACGGAAGGGTCATTGGGGAGAATCCTGCCTCGGGCTGTGGGTTCATGAATGGGAATGTTGCAGAATTTTAGAGACTGAAAAGACTGTTGAGGTTGCAGAAGGAGTTTATTTTACGTGTACACTGGCCCAGGTTTACTTGGATTTAAAATGGCTGAGCCCTTAACAAAGACAGGGTTTGGCCTTTTACACATGAAGTACACAGTGGCGCTGAAATAAGTTTGCAAGTATAGAACAAAGCAATTTATTAAGCAATGACAGGCACCTGCCTTAGGCTTACAGATGACTCTTGCTGTGCAACCCAGATGTTTGCTATTTGTAGAGCTCAAGGATTCTAATACGTGCCTTATCTATTGCTTTCTGTTACAGTACCCAGAAGGCCAGAGGTCTGCCTGACTGGGCATTTTTTATGACCTTTGCCATGTTGCAGAAACACAGTTATTAGCTATAGAGAACAAAAATATAAGAATTTATAAACTTATAAAACTTGCAAAGCAGGATACAATTCCACAAGAGGGGGAATAACTTAGGAAAGTTTGCTTATGAAAGAAAAGTTTTATTTCTCCTTTTCTTTCCTGCATTAATTGTATTTTTCTCTTCAGTATTCTGAAACATTAATTTTATTTTATTATTATTATTTTTTTTGAGACAGAGTCTCTCTGTGTAGCCCAGGCTGGAGTGCAATGGCATGCTCTCAGCTCACTGCAACCTCCACCTCCCAGGTTCAAGCCATTCTCCTGCCTCAGCCTCCCACGTAGCTGGGATTACAGACATGCGCCACCAAGCCCAGCTAAATTTTATTTTTATATTATGTGGTTTTATCAATTTCTTTCTCCTCTTGATCCCTCCCTTTAGTGCGCTTTTATGTAAGTAATACTTTTAATAGAACACACCACTATAATGGTCTTTTTGAAGATAGTACTAAACTATATGCAGGAGAGAGTACCTGGATAAAACAGAGTTTTAAATTGCCTTTTTAAAATTTTATTTTTATTTTTTATTTTTTTTAAGACAGGGTTTCACCATGTTGGTCAGGCTGTTCTTGAACTCCCGACCGCAGGTGATCCGCCTGCCTTGGCCTCCAAAGTGCTTGGATTACAGGCATGAGCCACCACGCCCGGCCAATTGCCTTTTATGTAAGTTGCACCTTGGTTGTTTTAAGCTAAAGTTTTACTTTCTTTTACTTTGGGATGACTAATAGAGGGTAGGCATGCTTCGTGGCTGCTCTGCTTTAGTACCTCCAGTGAGGCGTAGTGCCAGGGCCTTTTTTTTTTTTTTTTTTGCCTTGGCCTTTGTGCACCTGTGTGACTGTGCCTATTTTAGGTTATGCCTCCCTTGAGGAATCCTACCTGTCATTGGCTAGCCAGCCATCTTCTGGGGCTAGTTAGGATGCCATGGTGGTTCTAATGAGGTTTAGATAGAATTTTTTGAAACTGGCCGGACGCGGTGGCTCACACCTGTAATCCCAGCACTTTGGGAGGCTGAGGCGGGAGGATCACGAGGTCAGGAGTTCAAGACCAGCCTGACTAACATGGTGAAACCCCATCTTTACTAAAAATACAAAAATTAGCTGGGCATGGTGGCGCGTGCCTGTAATCCCAGCTACTCAGGAGGCTGAGGCAGGAGAATTGCCTGAACCCAGGAGGCAGAGGTTGCGGTGAGCCAAGATTGTGCCACTGCACTCCAGCCTGGGTAATAGAGTGAGACTTCATCTCAAAAAAAAAAAAACAAAAAAAAACCTTTTTGAAACTGACTGCAGGCCTTTGAGATCTCTGCTTTGATATACCTTCGAATTACCTTGATAAAGAATTTAGCCTTTTGTCTTTATTGAGGTGCTGCTGAGTTAATTTGCTTTATCCAGTTATTCTGGTTCCTGTTTTGGTTTACTTAAAATTTGCAGAAGTTTGATAAGCCTCCAGACAGCTCATGGTGGGGGTGGCAGGGACAAGATAGGCTTTTTTTTTTTCTCTGACGGACAGGTTGATACTTAATTAAGGCCATTATTTGGGTGGTGGTATGCCTAGCTACTGCTGCTTCTGTGGTTAACTGCATGCTTTGAAAGAAGGGAGGCAAGAGACATGGGAGGATTAAGCAAGTACGTAGAATAAGCATAAACCCTCCTATTAGTGTTGTACATTCTCTTTTTTTTTTTTTTTTTTTTGAGACGGAGTTTCACTCATGTTACCCAGGCTGGAGTGCAATGGCGCGATCTCGGCTCACCGCAACCTCCGCCTCCCAGGTTCAAGCAATTCTCCTGCCTCAGCCTCCTGAGTAGCTGGGATTACAGGCACGCACCACCATGCCCAGCTAATTTTTTGTATTTTTAGTGGAGACGGGGTTTCACCATGTTGGCCACGATGGTCTCGATCTCTTGACCTCGTGATCCACCCGCCTTGGCCTCCCAAAGTGCTGGGATTACAGGCTTGAGCCACCGCGCCCGGCCTAGTGTTGTACATTCTTTAAAAGATGAGAACTAGGCTGGTCCGATGGTAGTGGGTTATCAGAACTTATTAACATTAGTGTCACTAAAGTTGGTATACAACCCCCCACTGCTAAATTTGACTGGCTTAAAAAAAATAAAAATAAAAAAAATAAAAAAAAATAAAAGATGAGAACCATTCAGGTTTCCAAGTTTGAACTGGGACATGGGCCAACTTTTGCATTTTTGCAGTTATTTTCATGACAGCATTTTTACTATTACTAATTTATAAGCAACAGGTTAAACGTTCCACATGGGCCAGGTGCTGTGGCTCATGCCTGTAAAGGCAGCACTTTGGGAGGCCAAGGTGGGCAGATCACCTGAGGTTGGGAGTTTGACACCAGCCTGACCAACATGGAGAAACCCCGCCTCTACTAAAAATGCAAAATTAGCTGGGTGTGGTGGCGCATGCCTGTAGTCCCAGCTACTTGGGAGGCTGAGGCAGGAGAATTGCTTGAACCCAGGAGGTGGAGATTGCGTTGAGCCTACAGGGCACCGTTGCACTCCAGCCTGGGCAACAAGAGCAAAACTCCATCTCAAAATAAAAATAACTTTTTTACATATGCCTCCTTCCTGGACCAGGAGGTAATTGAAAACTAGTTTGTTTTGGTAAATAGCATTTTTTAAATGTCTGTGGATTGTACAGTCAACAGATATAAAGCTTGTGCAGTTTTATTGGTAATGATTTTGAGCACTGCTTGTAATCTTATAGTGCAATTAAGCATGCAAATAGGAGTGTGGTTCCCCCATGACCTGTCATGTGCCCAAGTAGCTGGCCTGTAATACTGAATAATTCTTTTACGTGGCCAATTAGTGTTTTTCCAGTTTTCTATTTTTATACCTTCTCTGATATTTACACTTCTTTTACTTCTGTTTTTTACTTTATTATAAACAGGGCATCCTAGAGTTTCTCATAGCTGTAAAGGGACTAAGAAGAAGGATGGTCTAATTTTTCGTAGTATGCAGACCTCCTGTTCCATTAGCTGGTAATTGTCAATATGCTCACTGCTGGCAAATTTAGTAAAGGCCTGGGGGTGCCTGCCAGCTATGGGGTGCTTCAAATTGATACCAGGAATGATTTAAACCTGGGAAGTAAAAAAATGGGTTGTAGGCCGGGCGTGGTGGCTCAAGCCTGTAATCCCAGCACTTTGGGAGGCCGAGGTGGGTGGATCACGAGGACAAGAGATCAAGACCATCCTGGTCAACACGGTGAAACCCCGTCTCTACTAAAAATACAAAAAATTAGCTGGGCATGGTGGCGCATGCCTGTAATCCCAGCTACTCAGGAGGCTGAGGCAGGAGAATTGCCTGAACCCAGGAGGCGGAGGTTGCGGTGAGCCGAGATCGCGCCATTGCACTCCAGCCCGGGGAACAAGAGAAAAACTCCGTCTCCTCTAAAAAAAAAAAAAAAAAAAAAATGGGTTGTAGCATGGCAACCTGGAGGTAGTTTTACCTTGTTTATTTTTGCCCTGCCACAAAGTTTGTCCCACCGTTGGTTGTAATATTGCTGCCCTAAACCAGTTATTTCTCCTAGTGGGTTAACAAAAGTGTTCCCCCAGTGGGCAATACAGTACCTCCGGACTATGCAAGTTTTTAGGAGTTAAATACTTGAGTGCTTTAGTGTGGGCTTGGGAGGGGTGAGGCTTAAGGTAAAATTTTCTTAAGGTTTTAACTCTTTTGCTTTCCACGGCCATCGATTTTCCATGTTAGTGTCTTCACAGACACAGCAAGAAGAAACACGTAGATTGTTAGTTATACTATTAGCCAGTTGAGCAGATTATTGGCTCCTGGAGGGGGGTCGAAAACCTCCTGGTTAGTTGTTTTTACAA
>NW_022437139.1:475724-482325 GCF_009761245.1 Sapajus apella
GAGTGCAATGGCGCGATCTCGGCTCACCGCAACCTCCGCCTCCTGGGTTCAGGCAATTCTCCTGCCTCAGCCTCCTGAGTAGCTGGGATTACAGGCATGCACCACCATGCCCAGCTAATTTTTTGTATTTTTAGTAGAGACGGGGTTTCACCATGTTGACCAGGATGGTCTCGATCTCTTGACCTCGTGATCCACCCGCCTTGGCCTTCCCCAGTGCTGGGATTACAGGCTTGAGCCACCGTGCCTGGCCTGTTTTTACAATTTTTATAAGATGACTTGAAAACTCAGAACTGGTGTTGAGCTGGACAGTTTCAAGTTTTTTGTTAGTACTACATAAGGTGACTGTTTTCTAATTACTTATTTTTTTTTTTTTTTTTTTTTTTGAGACGGAGTTTTGCTCTTGTTGCCCAGGCTGGAGTGCAATGGCACCATCTCGGCTCACCGCAACCTCTGCCTCCTGGGTTCAGGCAATTCTCCTGCCTCAGCCTCCTGAGTAGCTGGGATTACAGGCATGCACCACCATGCCCAGCTGATTTTTCATATTTTTAGTAGAGACGGGGTTTCACCATGTTGACCAGGATGGTCTCGATCTCTTGACCTCGTGATCCACCCGCCTCGGCCTCCCAAAGTGCTGGGATTACAGGCGTGAGCCACTGCGCCCGGCTCTAATTACTTATTAAATACATTGTGATACAGTAGCCTGTGCTTCACATGGGCATGTTGGACTCAAGGATTGTAAGGGTGAGAGGTTGGCAGCTGTTTGCCTTACAATTTGGTTTTGTTCGTATTTTTAAAAACATGATTTTATTTGGTGGTGGTTTGTTGGCAGTTGGGATATGTGTCCGTGTGTGGCAATACCAGCAGTATGTTTTTAAGCAAGCAGTATGCAGGCAAATGAGATTGGGTTTGTCGCAGTAAATGTCACATTATATACCTTATTGGGCTAAGTTGTCCATGTGAATGTTGTTTGACAGAAATTAAAGTACAGATTTATGGTTGTTGTTTTTTTTTTCGTGGAAAAGGGAGACTTTGGTTTGATTTCGTAGGTTCCCCTTTATTGACTTACCTTGGACCTTAAACCAAGTTCCAGGCTTTAACTTGGGGTTATAACACACATACAGTTGACTATTGCCTGGGTTACAAACTGAACAAATTGATTGATTGTAAGTACAAGCCCCTAACTGAGTCCCGTATACTTATAATATGTTTGATAGAGCAAGATTTTAACTACTGTATTCCCAGTTCAAGTAGTCTGCAGGCAGTAAGTACATTCTTTTACCAGTTACCCTTTCTTTTGTAAAGATCTTGAAGTTAACTATAATAAAGTAAAAATTAACATTTTTATACCACTACGCGGGGACAGGATGAATCTTTTCTTAGACATAGGGGTTGGCAAAGATGACAGCATAGTAATAGAATAGTTAACAATACTAGGATCGCAATTAGGCTTAAGATTTTTATCCACATTTATTTCGATGACTCCTTAAGCTTCTGCCATGAGTGGACTGGTTAGGCTCTGGTTGTGTGACTAGAGCAGGGCTGTGCTCCTGCTGGTAGCTTGGTCTCACCGCAGGATCAGTCCGGTTGGGTGCTTTGGATCCTGCTTACTGGTTCGCTTTTCCTGTGCTGCCACTGGCTTTAACCAGCTATAGTCGATTCTCGGTCCGATGCCTGCAACTTTAATTGCAGTTGGGGTGGACAATATTACAATATCAGGCCCACCCCATGTTGGCCCCAATGTGGTTGGGCTCCACTTCTTTTTTTTTTTTTTTGAAACGGAGTTTCGCTCTTGTTGCCCAGGCTGGAGTGCAATGGCGCGATCTCGGCTCACCGCAACCTCCGCCTCCTGGGTTCAGGCAATTCTCCTGCCTCAGCCTCCTGAGTAGCTGGGATTACAGGCACGAGCCACCATGCCCAGCTGATTTTTTGTATTTTTAGTAGAGACGGGGTTTCACCATGTTGACCAGGATGGTCTCGATCTCTTGACCTCGTGATCCACCCGCCTCGGCCTCCCAAAGTGCTGGGATTACAGGCGTGAGCCACCGCGCCCGGCTTCCTTTGTTGTTCTTATGCAGTCATAGAGTGTTATGGGAAGCAGGGTGGCTGCGTTGAGGGGTTATACCATTTGTAGAGTTACACAGAATTCTTGCATAAGAGCCCTTGATATTGAGGAATTCTTGGATTTGACAGCCAGCGGCATTTTCTTTGTTGTTGTTGTTTTTAAGACAGAATTTCACTCTTGTTCCCCAGGCTGGAGTGCAGTGGCACAATCTTGGCTCACTGCAACTCCGTCTCCCAGGTTCAAGTGATTCTCCTGCCTCAGCCTCCTGAGTAGCTGGGATGACAGGCACCTGCCACCAAACCTGGCTAATTTTGATTTTGTATTTTTCGTAGAAACAAGGTTTCTCCATGTTGGTCAGGCTGGTCTCAAACTCCTGATCTCAGGTGATCCACCTGCCTTGGCCTCCCAAAGTGCTGAGATTACAGGAGTGAGCCACCCACCCAGCCCAGTGGTGTTTTCTTTGATATATTATGGTTAGAACTGAGCGCAGCAGTTACACAGTTAAATGCTGCCCCAGGGTTAGTTCATTTGCTTCATTTACCAGCAAGGCTGTGGCAGCCAACGCCTTAAGATGGAAGGGGGGGCATTCTTGTGCCACTGCATTTAGTTGCTTGGATAAGGAGGCCACTGGACACTGCCAAGATTCTAGGACTTGAGTTAAGACTCTGATGGTCATTCCTTTCCACTTGTGTACATATAGGAAGAAAGGCTGGGCTACTTCTGGTAGTTCCAAAGCAGGGGCCTCAGCTAAGTCCTGTTTAATTTGTTTAAATGCCTTCTCCTGTTTAGTTCTTCAACAGAAGGGCTCCTTTTCCCCCCTTTTAGTGGCCATATACAAGGGCTTTACTATGAGTGAGAAGTTTGGAATCCAGATACGGCAGAACCCTGCTGCCCCTAAAAAAGGGTTTATGTGTCATCTGCAGGTTGGAATTGGAAGTCTACAGGCGGCCTTTATCCAGGGTAACCCTAATTTTTGCTTCCCTTAGCTTAGGTGAAACCCCAGGTAGCTAACTCTCTTTAAACAGATGGGCCTTTTTTCTTGACACTGTATAGCCTGCCTTCCGTGACAGGTGGAGTAATTTTTGTGTCTCTATGTGGCAATTTTCTAGGATAGGGGCTGCTAGCAAAAGATTATCCACATACTGCAAATAGGACACACTCCTTGTTGGGAGGAGTATACGCTTTAAGGTTTGCTGCTAATGCTTCCCTAAAGATTGTAGGAGAGTCTTTAAACCCTTGCAGAAGTCTGGTCTAAGTGAGCTAAAAATTGCCCCACTGGAAGGCAAATAATGGTTGACTTATTGGTGCCAGGCGGGGGCAGAAAAAAACATTTTTTAGATTAGGGCTGTTAACCCGGCTGTACTTGCTGGAATAAGAGTTATTAATGTATCAGGGTTGGGCACTCCCGGGTGAATAGTGACTGTAGCCCAATTTACGGCTCGAAAGTTTTGCACCAGTTTTTTTTTTTATTTTATGTTTTATTTTATATACATATATATATATTTTAAAGATGGGGTTTCACCATGATGGCCAGGCTGGTCTTGAACTCCTGACCTCAGGTGATCCACCCACCTCGGCCTCCCAAAGTGCTGGGATTACAGGCGTGAGCCACCGCGCCCGGCCTGCACCAGTTTATGGCTATATACTCCTCCGGTTGATGTTGGCTTTCACACCAGTAGGAGTGGAGTTTTCCAGGGTGATTGACATTCTACTAGTATACCATGTTTTGGAGTCACTCTGTGCTCCCATACACCACAGCAGCTTCTTGAGGCAAAGCGTATTGATGAAGCCAGATGGGGTGTCACCTGATTTTAGCCCTACTACCACTGGGAAATGGTTTACAGCCAGCCCAGGTGGGTTATTTTTAGCCCAGATTTTGGAAATGTATTTGTTAGCCTGACTAGTACAGACTTTCCTTCTGGGGTTGAGGGATGGCTTGGCCCTTGCATTCCACTAGTGTGTAGCCCCCACTCCTCAGCCTGTGACACGGTTAGAGGTAGCACCATTGCTGCCGGCCGAGTGAGATTTAAAGTGACGATCCCTTCTGGTTTGGAGTAAATTTGAGCCTGATGCTTTTGGACTAGTTTCTCCCTGGCAGGGGAACCAGACAATTTGGGAGGTATAAGAACTTAGGCTGGATTTTCTGTTCTTTTCACTTTGCCAGGCTTAGGCAGGTGGATCACCTGAGGTTAGGAGTTTGAGATCAGCCAGACCAACAAGGAAAAACCCCATCTCTACTAAAAATACAAAATTAAGGGCCGGGCGCGGTGGCTCAGGCCTGTAATCCCAGCACTTTGGGAGGCCGAGGCGGGTGGATCACGAGGTCAAGAGATCGAGACCATCCTGGTCAGCGTGGTGAAACCCCGTCTCTGCTAAAAACACAAAAAATTAGCTGGGCATGGTGGCGCGTGCCTGTAATCCCAGCTACTCAGGAGGCTGAGGCGGGAGAATTGCCTGAACCCAGGAGGCAGAGGTTGCGGTGAGCCGAGATCGTGCCACTGCACTCCAGCCTGGGTAACAAGAGCGAGACTCCGTCTCAAAAAAAAAAAAAAAAAAGAAAAAAAATTAGCTGGGAGCGGTGGCATGTCCCTGTAATCCTAGCTACTTGGGAGGCTGAGGCAGGGGAATCACTTTAACCCGGGAGGCGGAGGTTGCAGTGAATTTAGATTGTGCCTTGCACTCCAGCCTGGGCAACAAGAGTAAAACTTCATCTCAACAAAAAAAGAACTTATGCTGGACTTTCAGTTCTTTTATAATACACCTTTTTGACTGGCAAAGGGGCCTTTTTTTTGGGGTGGGCACTTCTGTTATTCCAATTATAGTAGCTTGTTTTAGTTAATGGTTTAAATGGTTTAATTGAGTTACTACTGAGTGTTTAGCACCTGTGTTTACCATAAAATTTATTTTTTGGCCCCCTACTTCTATTTTGATCATAAACTCCCAGGGACCTAGAGAAATGGTGTACCTCGTCTGACTTAGTCCTTATAGCATTCTGCCCCCGCCAGGCCGATAGGTTAGTTTGTTGAGTCCTTCTCTGGCTTTTACTACTGTTAACTGCATCCCTTTCTGGGCATTTATTTTTTCAGTGTTGTTTCTTTTTGCACACTGCACACTGATCCCTCTTTAGTCTAGGCTGGTTTTTGAAGTCCTCTTAGGTTAAATCTCTCCCTTGTTCATGACCTTGGCCACATCCTCTTGTTGCATTTGCCCCCCTTTCTGTGAGAGCTGTGACCAGCAGATCTGCTTTCCTTTTAAGCTTTCGATCTGCTTCTCTCTCAGACCCCCTTTTGGCTTCTTCCTTACAATTAATGAACACTTTGAGGACCATCTGTGTCAGCTGAGTCGCAGTTATGCCTTTAAACGCTTTTAGCTTTGGGAGGTTTTTTGTTTTTTTTTTAATGACTTTGTGCCTGACTAAGGCTGCATTTACCATACATTGATTTCCTGCTGTCTCTGGGTTAAATGGGGTGTAGAGTTGATGCATTACAGAGTCTTTTATTTTATTTTATTTTGAGATGGAGTCTCTCCTGTAGCCCAGGCTGGAGTGCAGTGGCTCGATCTTGGCTCACTGCAACCTCCACCTCCCGGGTCCCAGTTCAAGCAATTCTCCTACCTCAGCCTCCCAAGTAGCTGGGATTACAGGCATGAGCCACCAGCCCCAGCAAATTCTTTTTTGTACTTTTTAGTAGAGATGGGGTTTCACCATGTTGGCCAGTCTGGATTTGAACTCTTGACCTCGTGATCCACCTGCCTCTGCCTCCCAAAGAGCTGGGATTACAGGTGTGAGCCACTGCACCTGGCCATACAGAGCCTTTTATAAAACTTACTTGGGCTCTCATCTGCCTTCTGATGGACATTTGAAATTTTTCCCACATTCAGGGCCTTCTTCCCTCGTGCCCTCCTGAAATACCAGCAAGCATTATAACCCCTTTGCCTTATTGGGGTTCCACTGGGGATTTGTTACCAGTGATGTTCCTTAGCATACCAGTGGGCATTCACTGTGCCTGCCAGGGCATTTATCTGCAGGTACTGGAGGGCTGCCTGCGTTCCTCTATGCCGCTGCTCTGTATTAAGCAGTGTTAACAGGGGCTCCTGCCAGTCTGCCCATGTGGGGCTGTGGGTTAAGAAAATGGAGTGCATTAAATTTAAGATGACTTGGCCAAAACCTAAAATGCAATAAAATAAATAAATGGGGGAAAAAAAAAAAGGTGACTTGGAGCTTTTCTGTGTAGGAGAGAGTATGCTGTTTCCAATTTAGGGGGTCAGTGGTGTAGAAGGGGGTGGGTAAAGAGGCTTTCTCCACCTCTGACTTGTCCCTCAGCATTATGGTATGTTTGAGACCTAGTCCCCCAGAGAGGCATTTGTAAGGCTCAGGTGTGGTCAGACCAACGTTGGCTAGAATTGTCCTTTCCTTTTCCCTGACTCTCATGGACATGCCTTTTGGTTTCCCACTAAGGGATGACGTTGGAGTGTCACTTTTGTTTGAAGCTGATTTTTTTTTTTTTTTTTTTTTTTTTTTTTTTTTTTTTTTTTTTTTTT
>NW_022437139.1:482725-483439 GCF_009761245.1 Sapajus apella
ACTCTTGTTACCCAGGCTGGAGTGCAATGGCGCGATCTCGGCTCACCGCAACCTTTGCCTCCTGGGTTCAGACAATTCTCCTGCCTCAGCCTCCTGAGTAGCTGGGATTACAGGCACGCGCCACCATGCCCAGCTAATTTTTTGTATTTTTAGTAGAGACGGGGTTTCACCATGTTGACCAGGATGGTCTCGATCTCTTGACCTCGTGATTCACCCGCCTCGGCCTCCCAAAGTGCTGGGATTACAGGCTTGAGCCACCGCGCCCGGCCTGAAGCTGATTTTTTTAGCTGCTTGCCCTTCACCTTGCCTTAGGTTGGCCAAGGATGGATATATTGGCACATAGGGGAGAGTTTATTTTCTCTCCTGGTGAGGAGCCTGTAGGACCGGTTTTGTGTTTTTCCAGCCCTCCCTCCCCTACTTTCTGAGCGAGAGACACTGTGGTTTTCTTTGCTAACTTTGGCTCTGCTTGAGCCAGCGAAGTTTTACAGTATACTGCCTGGCGGGGCTGCAGCCACGTGGGATTTAATTGGACCACATTTAGCCAAGAGTTAATGTATGGGTATTGATTAGGGTGTCCAGGTTGTTCTCTGACCCTGGTTATATTTTATACACATGGCCAACCACCTCACAATCTGTTGTCCCTTCAGCGGGCCACCTGACATTGAAAGAAGGCCAATCTGGTGTTTTTTTTTTTTGTTTTTTTTTTTTTTTTTT
>NW_022437139.1:483539-494988 GCF_009761245.1 Sapajus apella
TTTTTTTTTTTTTTTTTTTGAGACGGAGTTTTGCTCTTGTTACCCAGACTGGAGTGCAATGGCACAATCTTGGCTCACCACAACCTCTGCCTCCTGGGTTCGGGCAATTCTCCTGCCTCAGCCTCCTGAGTAGCTGGGATTACAGGCACGCGCCACCATGCCCAGCTAATGTTTTGTAGTTTTAGTAGAGACGGGGTTTCACCATGTTGACCAGGATGGTCTCGATCTCTTGACCTCGTGATCCACCCGCCTCGGCCTCCCAAATTGCTGGGATTATAGGCGTGAGCCACCGCGCCCGGCGGCCAATCTGGTTTATACAGAGTATTTAACCTTTGAGGAGTTAGCCTGACACGGTAACTTTCTCCAAACCCCTTTTTAAACGTGTTCAGCATGCACTATCTCCTCGCTTACGATGCAGTCACTCAGCCTTTTTCTTCAGACTGATTAAACTGTCCCCCTGATCCGAGTAGGAGAGGGTGTTTTCAGGGGCCGCTTGGCATTGGAGAGTTTGTTACCACCCCCCACAATACCTAGATAGTGGGGGCACCTCCTTAAGCCGCATGCGGATCACCCGTATTGTGGCCGGCCTCACACTTTGCCCGGAGTGTACAGTCCACGCTAAGGAACTTGCGGCTCCCACACGTTACTGCCTGCCCTGGCTCCTCCCAGAGCCCTCTCTTTCACACGCCTCTCCTTCCCAGTTTTCTCCTCCTGCCGCTAGGTTTCCTTAAATTGCTTCAAGTGTTAATTGGTATGAGAGTTTTTTGTTTTGTTTTCTTTTCTTTTTCCTTTTTTTTTTTTTTTTTGAGACGGAGTTTCGCTCTTGTTACCCAGGCTGGAGTGCAATGGCGCGATCTCGGCTCACCGCAACCTCCGCCTCCTGGGTTCAGGCCATTCTCCTGCCTCAGCCTCCTGAGTAGCTGGGATTACAGGCACATGCCACCATGCCCAGCTAATTTTTGTATTTTTGGTAGAGACGGGGTTTCACCATGTTGACCAGGACGGTCTCGATCTCTTGACCTTGTGATCCACCCACCTCAGCCTCCCAAAGTGCTGGGATTATAGGCGTGAGCCACCGCGCCCGGCCAAGCCCAACTATTCAAACGGCCATAAGAAAAAGTTTTTTTGGAAAATTATGCATCTTTTTGTTTGTTTGTTTTGAGATGGAGTCTAGCTCTGTTGCCCAGGCTGGAGTGCAGTGGCACAATCTGGGCTCACTGCAACCTCTGTCTCCCGGTTCCAGTGATTCTCCTGCCTCAGCCTCCTGAGTAGCTGGGATTACAGGCATGCACCATTACACCTGGGTAATTTTTTGTACTTTTAGTAGAGATGGGGTTTCACTGTGTTGGTCAGGCTGATCTCAGACCCCTGACCTCGTGATCTGCCCACTTTGGCAGATCCGAAAGTGCTGGGATTACAGGCATGAGCCACCACATCCAACCAAATTATGTATCTTTTAAAAAAGTCAAAAGTGAAACTATTGACCACTTCTAGGAGCCTTAGAAGTTCCTTTTAATGGTAGTTAGATGGCAAGAGCTGGCATTTTGGTTAAGTCAGAGAGAAGTTATCAGGTGTCAAATTTTATTTTATTAAAAAAAAAAATTCTTTTTTTTTTTAAAGACGGGATTTCACCATGTTGGTCACGCTGGTCTTGAACTCCCAACCTCAGGTGATCCACCCCCCTTGGCCTCCAAAGTGCTTGGATTACAGGCGTGAGCCACCGTGCCTGGCTATTTTATTTTTATTTATTTATCGTTTAAGACAAAGTCTTGCTTCCAGGCTGGAGTACAGTGGTGCAATCTCTGCTCACTACAATCTCCACCTCCCTGGTTCAAGGGATTCTCCTGCCTCAGCCTCCCAAGTAGCTGGGATTACAGGCATGCACCACCACACCCAGCTGTTTTGTATTTTTAGTAGAGATGAGGTTTCACCATGTTGGCCAGGCTAGTCTAAAATGCCTGACCTCAGGTGATCCACACACCTCAGCCTCCCAGAGTGCTGGGATTACAGGTATGAGCCACCATGCCCACCCAGGTGTCAAATTTTAAAGCAGATTATTTTTATTTTTTTATTTTTTAAGACGGGTTTTCACCATGTTGGTCAGGCTGGTCTTGAACTCCCGACCTCAGGTGATCTGCCCGCCTTGGCCTTCAAAGTGCTTGGATTACAGGTGTGAGCCACTACGCCCGGCCTAAAGCAGATTTTTTTAAGACAGAGTCTCTCTCTTTCACCCAGGCTGGAGTGCCTTGGCACAGTCTTGGCTCACTGAACACCCCGCCTCCCGGGTTCAAGCAATTCTTCTGCCTCGGCCTCCCAAGAAGCTGGGACCACAGGTGCATGCCACCACACCTAATTTTTTTAAATTTAATTTTAGGAGAGACAGGATTTTACTGTGTTAACCAGGATGGTCTTGATCTCCTGACCTCGTGATCCACCTGCCTCGGCCTCACAAAGTGCTAGGATTATAGGCATGAGCCACTGCGCCTGGCTTTTTTTTTTTTTTCTTTTTGAGATAGAGTTTTGCTGTTGTTGCCAAGGATGGAGTGCAAAGGCACGATATCGGCTCACCACAATCTCTACCTCCTGGGTTCACGCTATTCTCCTGCCTCAGCCTCCCAAGTAGCTGGGATTATAAGCATGTACCACTATGCCCAGCTCATTTTGTATTTAGAGATGGGGTTTCTCCATGTTGGTCAGGTGGGTCTCAAATTCCTGACCTCAGGTAATCCTCCCGCCTTGGCCTTCCAAAGTGCTGTATTACAGGCATTAGCCACCGCACCTGGCCTATTTTACTTTTTATTCAGTAGGAAAAAACCCCCAAAATCTGCCTCCCGAGTTTTTGCTTCCAACCATCATGATCTCAAAGAAATAGTCCCAGTTTCCTGATAACTCTGCTTTCTGGCCCCTGCATGAGACGGCATTTGTGAGGTCCTCTGTTGGAAACAGGCTGGGTGCTTCAGAGAAAGATTAGCACTGAGACAAAGGTTTTTTAGCAACACAATTTTTACTTCCTGGGCTGCAGGAAAGGTGCCCTTACCAGCCATCTTGCCAAAAGAGTACAAACAAAGGAAAGCACACATATTTATTTCTTATGCATTTGAAGTTGTCCTTACTACTATGTATGATCTCCGTTGGCTGGAGCCAAATCTAAACTAAAACCTTATTGGCTAACAACTTAAAACTTTTCTAAACAGCTAAAAGCAATGGAGAGCTGGGACATGCCAGTGAGCATGTCCAGCACAGCCATCTCGGTTAAAATACAAGGACATAGAGTGTACTTCCTGCCTGTAAGCATGGCATGTTTAACAGTTACATAGGATAGGGCTTAACAAATAGTTATTAGCACGCTTATGATTTAGTCTTTAACAAGAAAAGGAACTTTAAAGAGGAACTTTTTTACTTCCCACTATTGCCTCCTCTTCTACTTTATCATTTTCCTCTTTAAACATTTTCAAAACATTTTTTGGCTTAGTTTTTCTGCCTGGGTCTCTAAAACAAAAAGCTTCCCTCTTTTTAAAAAAATACTGTTTCTTTTTTTTTTTTTGAGACAGAGTTTCACTCATGTTACCCAGGCTGGAGTGCAATGGCGCGATCTCGGCTCACCGCAACCTCTGCCTCCTGGGTTCAGGCAATTCTCCTGCCTCAGCCTCCTGAGTAGCTGGGATTACAGGCACGCGCCACCATGCCCAGCGAATTTTTTGGATCTTTAGTTGAGACGGGGTTTCACCATGTTGACCAGGATGGTCTCGATCTCTTGACCTCGTGATCCACCCGCCTCGGCCTCCCAAAGTGCTGGGATTACAGGCTTGAGCCACCGCGCCCGGCCAAAAAATACTGTTTCTTTAGTTTTACTTTCTCTTTTTTTTTTTTTTTAAATAAGATGGGGTGTCACCATGATGGTCTTGACCTCCTGACCTCAGGTGATCCACCCACCTCAGCCTACCCAAGTGCTAGGATTACAGGTGTGAGCCACCACGCTCAGCTTCTGTCTCTTTCTTTTACACTTAGTTTCTTACAATCTTCTGACACGCTTTGCCTTGGACTACTGTAGTTGCTGTTGGTGCTGCTGGTCTTTTCCCGGGCTGGTGCAGGCAGCCAGGCAGGAGACGCCATGCCTGTCTGCCCTGCAAAGTTCCCACGCATGGCCTCAGACTGTCTTGCTGTTGCTGCAGTTGCTGTTTAACCAGGTTGCTCTGGCCTCTCCCGCCACCTCGGCTATGGCCAGCGTCCTTGGGGGTGACCTCTGCCACCGCCATTTGCACACAGGCCACTTGCCACTTCCGGTGCCACTCGTGCTGCTTCCTGACTCCCAGCCCTAGAGCTGGAAGGTGCACTACCACTTAGAGTGGCGTGGTTCTTGTGTACCCGTGACCTCACTTTCCTGGGTCCTGCCCCAAAAGATGGTTGACCCAGCTGCATGCACTGCTGAGGCCACCTCAAGGGCCTTTACTGTGACTCTGGAGCCATCTTGGCTTCCTTTGCCTTTCTTTTTCCAGGTGAGGGTTCTATCTCCCCCTGCCCTTTCAGAGGCCTCTCTTACCTCTCTTTACTTTTGCTTTGCTCTCTCCAGCCTTTAGACATATGAAAGATTAAAGATTTTACAGAGAGGAACCACTTGCACCGCTCTCTCACATGCATACTTACACATACTTAACCTTTAGAATTTTAACCAAAGTTTGAAGCCTTTCTTTTTCCTGCATTGCTGAGAGACCAGGTTGATTTATCCTCACACCACCCTGGAGGGCAATGGGTCCCAACTGGGTTGCCAATTTGTTGAAAACAGATACTTGGCGCAGCAAAGAAAAATTAGCACTGAGGCCGGGCGCAGTGGCTCATGGCTATAATCCAAGCACTTTGGAGGCCAAGGCGGGCGGATCACCTGAGGTCGTGAGTTCAAGACCAGCCTGACCAACATGGTGAAACCCTGTCTTTTTTTTTTTTTTTTTTTTTGAGACGGAGTTTCGCTCGTTACCCAGGCTGGAGTGTAATGAGTAATCTCGGCTCACCGCAACCTCCGCCTCCTGGGTTCAGGCAATTCTCCTGCCTCAGCCTCCTGAGTAGCTGGGATTACAGGCACGTGCCACCATGCCCAGCTAAATTTTTGTATTTTTAGTAGAGCCGGGGTTTCACCATGCTGACCAGGATCATCTCAATCTCTTGACCACGTGATCCACCTGCCTCGGCCTCCCAAAGTGCTGGGATTACAGGCGTGAGCCACCGCGCCTGGCCTGAAACCCTGTCTTAAAAAAAAAAAAGGAAAGAAAAATTAGCACTGAGACAAAGGATTTTTAGCAATGCAATTTTTACTTCCTGGGCTGCAGGAAGGGTATTCTCACTAGCCACCTTGCCATGAGAGTACAACTAACAAAGGAAAGCAGACATATTTATTCCTTACGCATTTGGGGTTGTCCTTACTGCTGTGTTTAATATCCATTGGCTGAAGCCAGACCTCACAATCTAAACTAAAACCCGATTGGCTAACAACTTAAAACTTTTCTAAACAGGTAAAAATAGTGGAGAGCTGGGACATGCCTGTGAGCACATCCAGCACATCTAACTTGGTTGAAGTACAAGGACACAGAGTATACCACATGCCTGTAAGCATGACACGTTTAACAGTTACATAGAATAGGGCTTACCAAAGAGTTATTAGCACACTTACGATTTATTCTTTAACAAGAAAGAAAACTTTAAAGAAGACCTTTTTTTACTTCTCACATGTCCCATGGCCTGCCTTGCCTCTTGTTTCTGGTGAAAATATATTAAACACATTTTAATGGCATTCACCTCTGTTTTATGAAATAGGATCCAGGCAAAATTCAAAAAATCATGTGGCTGTGCTTCATTACCAAAAATAATATGAGGTTGCGCTGACTCTGGTGGCTCATGCCTGTAATTTCAGCACTTTGGGAGGCTCAGGTGGGAAGATTGCTTAAGGACAAATGTTTGAGTTCAGCCTGGCCAACATAGCAAAACCCTACTTCTACCAAAAATACAAAAGTTAGCCAGGTGGCAGGTGCCTGTAAACGTAGCTACCCAGGAGGCTAAGGTAGGAGAATCACTTGAACCTGTAGGGGGAGTTTGCAGTCAGCCGAGATCATACCACTGCACTCCAACCTAGGTGGCAGAGGGAGACTCTGTCTCCCAAAACAAAAACAAAAACAAATTAATTGACAGTTTGATAAAAACACTTCATTTGTAGGGCCGGGCGCGGTGGCTCAAGCCTGTAATCCCAGCACTTTGGGAGGCCGAGGCGGGTGGATCACGAGGTCAAGAGATCGAGACCATCCTGGTCAACATGGTGAAACCCCGTCTCTACTAAAAATACAAAAAAATTAGCTGGGCATGGTGGTGCGTGCCTGTAATCCCAGCTACTCAGGAGGCTGAGGCAGGAGAATTGCCTGAACCCAGGAGGCGGAGGTTGCGGTGAGCCGAGATCGCGCCATTGCACTCCAGCCTGGGTAACAAGAGTGAAACTCCGTCTCAAACAAACAAAAAAAAAAAACAAAAAACAAACTTCATTTGTAGGCTGCCGTAGGCAACACAGATATTTTATATTCATTCATTTTTTTTTTTGAGAATATTCCAAGTAATATATTCATTCTTAAAATCCATGAGCATAAAATGCCTTTTTATTTGTTTGCATTGTCTCTGATTACTTTGAGTAATGTTTGTAGTTTTTCTCGCAGAGATATTATAACTCCATTTTTTTTTTTTTTTTAATGGAGTTTTGCTCTTGTTGCCCAGGTTGGAGTGCAATGGCGTGATCTCAGCTCACTGCAACCTCTGCCTCCTGGGTTCAAGTGATTCTCTTGCTTCAAGCTCCTGAGTAGCTGGAACTACAGGTGTGTGCCACCATGCCTGGCTAATTTTTGTACTTTTAGTAGAGATGGGGTTTCACGGCCAGTTGTAGTGGCTCACGCCTTAATCCAAGCACTTCGGAAGCCAAAGCGGGCGGACCACCTGAGGTCGGAAGTTCAAGAGATGGGGTTGCACTATGTTGTCCAGGCTGGTCTCAAATTCCTGACCTTGTGACCTGCTTGCCTCTGCCTCCCAAAGTGCTGAGATTACAGGTGTGAGTCACTTTGGCTGGCCTAGCTCTGAGGTTATTTTTTTTTGTTTGTTTTAATACCTTATCAGTGCACACCAGGTTTAATGTATTTCTAGGTATGTTATTTTTGGTTTATGGCTCTTGTAAAGAAAACTGTTCTTTTGTTCTCACCTTGAATGTTATTGGTTTAAGAAAATGCTATTTATTTGTGTATATCAATCAATTTTGTATGCTGAGACTTTGCTGAAGTCATTTTTAAGCTTAGAAGTCTTTTGGTAAAATCTTTAAAGTTTTCTAGGTAGACGATTATATCACGATTGAAGATGATTTGACTTCTTCTTTTTCTATTTGGATGCAATTTATTTATTTATTTTGTTAGATTGCTCTAAAACTTCCAGAATTATATTGATAGGATTGTTTAGAGTGGATAGTCTTATTTTTATTCTAATGAAAATGCACATGCAGCCTTTGCTTGTTCAGTGTGATGTTAGCAGAGGCTTTGTCATAGATGGCTCTTATTATTTTGAGGTATGCTTCATCAATGCTTACTTTGTTGAGAATATTTTCATGAATGAATATTGGATTTCCTTGAATGCTTTTTCTGCTTCTATTGTGTTAATCATATAATTCTTTACTTTTAATTATATGGTGAATCACACTTATTGACTTGTACATGATAACAACATCCTTGCATATGTGACAAAATGCTTACATGATTGTGGCAAAATAACTTTTTGATTTGCCTGTGAACTCAGATTGACAGTATTTCATGGAAGATTTTTCTTTCAATGTTCACCAAAAATATTGGCCTGTAGCTTTTTGTGGTTGTTGTGTCTTCACTAGATTTTGGTATTAAGATAACACAGATTTTGTATGGGTTAGGATGGAATTCCACCTGGATTTTTTGAAATACATTCAGTAGAATTAGTACCAGCACATCTTTGTATATGTGGTAAAATTTGATTTTTTTTTTTTTTAAGATGGAGTCTCATTCTGTCACCTAGGATAGTGTGCAGGGGGACTGTTAGCTCACTGCAACCTCCATCTCCTAGGTTCAAGCAATTCTCCTGCCTCAGCCTGCCGAGTAGCTAGGATTTCAGGTGCTCACCACCATGTCTAAATATTTTTTTAAAATTTTTAGTAGAGACAGGTTTTTAACATGTTGGCCAGGCTGGTCTCAAACTCCTGACATCAGGTGATCCGCCCACCTTAACCTCCCAAAGTGCTGGGATTACAGGCATGAGCCACTGCTCCTAGCCTACTGTGGTTTTATATAATCCAGGGCTTTTTATAATTTGCAGGGTTTTTTTTTATCACTGATTAAATTTTATTATACATTTTATACATTTTTGCCCTGTTCAAGAGTTTTGTTTCTTCCTGGTTCAATTTTGGAATGTGGCGTGTCTCCCGTTTATTTTCTCCAAATTTTCTTTTTTCATTTGTATTTTTATTATTTGTTTGTTTATTTTTAGAGACAGGGTTTCTCCTGGCTGGTCTCAAACAACCAACGTCAGATGATTCACTCGCCTCAAACTCCCAAAGTGCTGGGATTACAGGCATGAGCCACTGTGCCTGGGTATTTTCTCCAAATTTTCTAGTTTGCAGGCATAGAGATGTTCATAGTAGTCTCTGATGATTTTTTGTATGTATGTAGAATTAGTTGTCATTTCACATCTCTAACATTTCAATAGATGCAGAGTGCAAAAAAAGAAAAATGTTGCACAATAGAAGTTTGACAAAATTTAACATTCCCTTATAATAAATATCTGAAAAAAATTGGTATAGAACAAATGCACTTCTGCCAATAAATGCCACATATAACCAAAAAAATGCTAACACCATACTAAACAGGGTTATGTTGTAAGCTTTTTACTCTAAGAACTAGAACAAGGCAAGGATCCCCATTCTAGTCAGTCTTACTAAACATAGTATTAAGTGTCCAAGAGAAGGAAATTAGAGAACAAAATCAAAGGTGTCCAGATTGGAGAAAAGGAAGTTAATATTATTCCTGTATAATTTTCTTTTATACCTAATCATAATCTAAAGTATACAAATGCCTAAGACTTTAGTAAATATTAAAAATAACAAGCAGGCCAGGCAGGTTGGCTCACATCTCTAATCATAGCACTTTGGGAGGCCGAGGCAGGTGGATCAAAAGGTTAGAAGTTCAAATCCAACCTGGCAAACATAGTGAAACCCTATCTCTACAAAAATATAAAAATTAGCCAGGAGTAATGGCGGGTGCATGTAGTCTCAGCTACTTGGGAGGTGGAGGCAGGAGAATCACTTGAACCTGCAAGGCAGAGGTTGCAATGAGCTGAGATTATGCCACTGCACTCCAGCCTGGGCAGCAGACAGAGACTCTGTCTCAACAACAACAAAACAACAAATATATATATATATATTTATACTTTTAAAATACAAAAGCACCATCAAAAAGTTATAGCTATCTATACATTATTAAGTATCTCAAAAGGAAATTCAAAAACAATTCCATCTACCATAACTATGGTTTGAAATAAATTTAACCAAAATGTTGGAACACGTTACATTCTAGTCTAAAAACATTATAGAAATTAAGTAGTACTAAATGAAATAATATTACTCATTTATGAACTGGCATTATTAATAAATATTTGTATTTCACAAAATTATCTACAGATGTAATGGAACCTCCATCAAAATACCAGGGACATACTTTATAGGAATTTTAAAAATATATATCTAAAATTCATATGGTACGACAAAAGACCCTGAATAGCCAAAGCAATCAAGACAAAAGAAGTGAAGGTATCACCCTATCTGACTTTGAAATACGCTACAAATCTATGGTAACCAAAACAGTATGGTACAATATGGTACAAAACAGAGACAGAGGCCAATGGAGCAGTAGAGAAAAGCAGAAATGTATCTATGTATTTACAGCTAACTGATTTTAAATACAGATGACTTTTTTTTTTAAGAACAGTATCTTCAATAAATGATAAGACAACTTTATATACACATGCAGAGAAAAAAAGTGAGACCCTCATCTCACACCATATGTAAAAATAAACTCAAAATAAATTAGCAACTTTAAGGCCTAAAACTCTGAAACTACAACTACCAAAAATAGAGTACAAGTCCCATAACACTGGTCTGGGCAGCAAGTTTTTTGATTTAACTTAAATATCCCAGGACCCAAAGGAAGAATAAGTCAGATCACTTCAAATTAAAAAGCTGCTGAACAGAATCCGATACAATCAACAGAATGCGACAACTGAAAAAATGGAGAAAATATTTGCAAATTATACATGGGACAAGGAGTTAATGTCAAAAATATATAAAAATTCAAATGACAATACAACAAAAACCAAATAAGTATTAAAAATAAATAGCTGAAATAAGTTTTTGTTTTTTTTTTTTTTTGAGACGGAGTTTCGCTCTTGTTACCCAGGCTGGAGTGCAATGGCACGATCTCGGCTCACCGCAGCCTCCTGGGTTCAGGCAATTCTCCTGCCTCAGCCTCCTGAGTAGCTGGGATTACAGGCACGCACCACCATGCACAGCTAATTTTTTGTAGTTTTAGTAGAGACGGGGTTTCACCATGTTGACCAGGATGGTCTCGATCTCTTGACCTCGTGATCCACCCGCCTCGGCCTCCCAAAGTGCTGCGATTACAGGCTTGAGCCACCGCGCCCGGCCCCGAAATAAGTATTTTTTAAAGAAACTACATGCATATGGCCAACAGATATATTTTAAAATGCTCAATGTCAATTATCATCACAAAAAGGCAAACAAAAAATTATGAGATATTAACTCATTTCTGATAGGATGACTTATTAAAAAGAAAAAGCATTGGCAGAGATGTGAAGAAAAGGGAATGCTTGCACACTGTTGATTTGATGTAAATGAAGACAGCCATTATGAAAAACAAAATAGTTTTCTTTAAAAACTTAAACTACCATGTAATACAGCAATTGCATTACTGGATATATATATTTTAAACAAATAGAATGAAGAAACATTTGCACTAATGTTGTTTGCAGCACTTTTCACAATAACCAGAATACAGAATAAATAGCTCAATATCTCATTAGTAAATAAAAACAACATGGTAGATATACACAATGGAATACTATTTATTATTTAAATTAAAAAATTCTTTTTTTTCCTCTCTGTCTCGAGACCGAGTCTCACTCTGTCACCCAGGCTAGAGTGCAGTGGCATGATCTCAGTTCACTACAACCTTTTCATCCCTGGTTCAAGGGATTCTCATGGCGTGCACCACCATGCCTCGCTGAATTTTTGCTTGTTGTGGTGGTTAGTAGAGATGGGGTTTCTCCATGGTTTTTGTTTTTCTGTTTTTTGTTTTTTTTTTTTGAGACGGAGTTTCGCTCTTGTTGCCCAGGCTGGAGT